>NW_027445925.1:115000-152500 GCF_038048845.1 Mixophyes fleayi
ATCTATCTATCTTTCTATCTTTCTATCTATCTATCCGTCTGTCTATCTTTAAAACTGAAAGACATCCATTAAACATACACAATGACAGCATATTTAGTGTGTAATTGATGCTAAAACACAATTCTCACTCTCCTAATATAGCTGATTTTTGACAATGAACTGCATTTTTCATGTGAAGCATTTGATGTCATAAAGATGTAAACCTCACAAAGCAATTCTGTCACTGGTCAGTTTGCTTGACAGACATCTGACTTTAAGGTACTAGCCAATGGAAACATGGTGACATGTAAATATGAAAGCACATTAGGACAAAATATGCAATAAGATAGAGGCAAAGGGAGATGGCTGCTGGGAATGTATTTCATTTATCCCAGAAAATCTTTAAATCTTAAAGGGCTCACTGTGTATGTTACCACAAACTTCACATTAACCTTAACTTTATACCATAGCATGCAAATAAAGACACGGAGACCTGAATAAGTTATTAAACCTTGGCAGGAATTTTATTATAAGGATTTTATATTAACTAACCTATGGTGGCGGAGAAAGAGCACTGCGGGACAGCTCACGAGCTGATCACACACGATTACTTAATGGACTGGCGCAAACTGCCGTAAGTCCGCAAAAAACACGGGGGAACAAATCCCTACATACATAGCGCTGAGTTGGCGTCAGAGTGACTGCCCCTTACAACTCACGCTGCCCTCCCTCACCGAGCCGGACAGGGACCCTCCTCACCGAAGGACCAAAAGGAGTTACTGTTACATCAAAGGGGGCAGTGACCTACGACCAACTACCAGTGCGCCCACTAATCAGCCGCTGAACGCAGTGCCTTCCTACCCCACCATTGACAAAAACCCCGGACTAACTTGAGGGATGGGTGGGTGGGATCTCGTGCTGCAAGTGAAGTAAAGCAGGAAGTACATCCTGCTATATTCTATCAAGGTCCCTCCCACATGGACCCCCATTGGTCGGTCCCCACCCCATGTTAAAACACACCAGGTCATCATTCAGCTTGTTACAAACCCTGTCGCCCTTTAAGTGCGTTCGTCCTAATAGCCTCACTTGTCATAAAGGGCTCACTGTGTATGTTACCACAAACTTCACATTAACCTTAACTTTATACCATAGCATGCAAATAAAGACACGGAGACCTGAATAAGTTATTAAACCTTGGCAGGAATTTTATTATAAGGATTTTATATTAACTAACCTATGGTGGCGGAGAAAGAGCACTGCGGGACAGCTCACGAGCTGATCACACACGATTACTTAATGGACTGGCGCAAACTGCCGTAAGTCCGCAAAAAACACGGGGGAACAAATCCCTACATACATAGCGCTGAGTTGGCGTCAGAGTGACTGCCCCTTACAACTCACGCTGCCCTCCCTCACCGAGCCGGACAGGGACCCTCCTCACCGAAGGACCAAAAGGAGTTACTGTTACATCAAAGGGGGCAGTGACCTACGACCAACTACCAGTGCGCCCACTAATCAGCCGCTGAACGCAGTGCCTTCCTACCCCGCTGCGCCCTACAGACGCCGCAGCCCGCCACCAACTAACCGAAACACGCCTCCACTCCCCCGTAAATCCTGTCTATAAAGAAACCCATACCCTCTTCATTAAGGTGAACGCCGTCCCGTCTAAAAAGATGTGGTGCCTCTACCCCTAACCCCGGGTGGTCTATGACTATGCCTCCCATGGACCGTACTATTTTTCGGATGGCACTATTTAGCTTCCTAACCATAGCCGTCATCTTTTTTATAGGAATGGCTGTCCTCCATACTAAACGGGGAATGAGTGCTGACCAACCAATAGTGATGTCTGGCCACGCCTCATGTATTTGACGTAGGTCCTCTCTGATTTTAACGATGAGATCTAATGATTTACCCTTACCTAAATCGTTACCTCCCGCATGTACAACCAGAACGTCCGGTGGGCCTTGTTGTTTTATGAGCCTAGTCAACCACGGAATAAGGTCCTGCCAGCCTAAACCTCTTTTACCCCACCATCTAATCACCGTGCCGCAATTATCCGAGATACTTTTTGACCTGGGGTGGCCAGCGGCCCAAAAAACAAACGAATGACCGATGATCCACACCGTCTTAGTTCTAACACCATCACCTGAAATCAGAGAACCCATGTTAGCATGAAATCATTGAATTGGGCAGACAGACAGGCGTGGTATACAGGTATAAGAAGGATAAGTGCTTGTTAACAGAAAAACGTAACACGAAGGGGGGTAAGGGAAGGTAGACACAAACAGGGAGCAGACCACCCAGGCGAAGGTAAACAACACCCGGAAAAACCCCGGCTGCACACCACTAATCAGGACTTACGCCCAGGGAAACCCGGGTGAAAATCCCTTCGCGCCCCCGCGTTAAAGCGGCGAGCGGAAAAGCCCAGGGTAGCCCACCAAGTGGAGGGGAAGATGGGATGGGTAAGGGAAGTGGGATGGGATGGTTTGAAGGCTCAGACGAGAAGGAAAGTGTGAAAAGAAAAACTGCAAATCACAATAAATTGTTAAACAACACAACATTCAATCAATAACTTTGTCAATTCTCACATAAGACTGGTAAGCCGTGGACTTCCAGCGGCCCAAAGCTTTTATAGCTTCGTTAGAAGATCCAGCCAAAGCGGCAGATGTAGCTGCCCCGATCCTAAATGAGTGAGTCCCGTATAAGGTGCTGTTTAAATTAAGCGACTGTAAGGTCCGCTTTAAAATGGCCGCAAATTGATATTTAGTCAGAGGAATGCTATTACTGTGACACAGAAACAAGTTGGCCTGGGGTCTCCTGCTCATAAACTGTGACGCCAGCCTAAACGGGCAGATATGCTGAAGCTGTTGAGGAGCTAACTGCACCCACGATCCCTTCCCGCTCTGATCAGTCTTAGATCTAACTATTTTGCAGGCAAAGGTCCCTTCGCCCAGACTGACATGTTCTGCTCTCAACCCAGACTCTTGATGCCCTCTGGACCTAGCTACCAGCTCCGAAATGCGAAAAGCCCCAAAAAAGGCCATGGAAAAAGCCAAACTAAATAAAAGCTTCTCGTATTCGTCCGAGGTAACCAAACCCACTCTCCGTATCAAATCCTCCAAGATGTTAAGGGTAATTGGTAAACGGGCATCGCTATGAGAAGGACGGATTCTCCCCCAACCCTTCAAGGCCTTATTAATTAAAAATTGTTTGGTAACGTCCGGGTAACCCTGCAGCTTGGCCATAAATGATATACCAGCCAGGGTAGATGCCATAGAGGTCTTAGAATCACCTTCGGAATATCTGTCCCACATAAAGGCTAGCATAGCATCTCTCTGACCTGCCTCGGATTGGTCTTTCTGCCTGCTGAACAACGACCACCGTCTCCATGACGCCTGATAGGATCTCAGGGTGGAGGGAGCTACCGCTTGTTCCGCGAGGCCTCTTATGCCGGCTTGATGATCTGCCAAACACAAGGGGCACACGGGGTACCAACACGGTCTGCGTGAGGAGCAAGGCTGCGAAACCTGTCCCAGTGGAATCGGGACAACGCATCTGCTAGGCTATTCTGCACCCCCGGAACATGCCTCGCCCTGAATGAAATGTCATTCTGCAAACAGCGCAACACTAGGTGCCGCAAGAGCAATATTGCCTGGTAGGCCGATGCACTCTGCTTGTTGATGGACTGGACCACCCCCAAATTGTCACACCAAAAAACTATGTGCCTACCCCGCAAAACGGGTGCCCATAATTCAATTGCCACCACAATCGGGAATAATTCAAGAACCAACAAGTTCCTAGTGGTCCCATCCCTGTGCCAATCATCGGGCCAGCTATCTGCACACCAGTGTCCATCCAGATAAGCCCCAAAGCCGGATGCCCCAGCAGCGTCTGTGAACAAGTTAATTTCCCCGTTTGTTACTGGAGGTGACGGCCAAATACGCTTGCCATTAAAACCCCTAAGAAAAATGAGCCATATCTGAAGATCCTCCCTAACCACCTTGGATAGTTGTATGACTGCATGTGGCCTACTCCTACCTGCTGTGGCTCTTTGGAGCTTCCTACAGAAAACCCTCCCCATGGGTATTACACGGCAGGCAAAGTTGAACCGCCCTAACAGGGACTGTATCGACCTCAGGGTACTAACGTTTGCCCCTAGCACTTCTGTGATAGCCTCATACATCTTTGTAACCTTGTCTGCTGGAAGCCTGCATATCCCTGCTAGCGTGTCAATCTCGATCCCGAGGAATGAGAGACATGTAATTGGGTCCTCCGTCTTGTCTGCTGCGATGGGAACGCCTAAAACCCTAAACAAGGCCTCCGTGGAAAAAAGCGTATCTCGACAAACCGTGGTACCAGGCGGCCCGATAACCAGGAAGTCGTCAAGATAATGCGCGATCCACCGACACCCTGTCCCGGCCTGAATGCACCAATGCAAGAAACCGCTAAATTTCTCGAACAGTGCGCATGAGATCGAACAACCCATGGGCAGGCAGCGATCGATGTAGTATTCACCACGATGCCGGAAACCCATGAATTGATACGACTCAGGGTGAAGGGGCAGCAATCTGAACGCCGATTCGATATCCACTTTGGCCAACAAGGAGCCCCTGCCGCATTCCTGGACCAGCGCTAGGGCCGATTCGAATGACTGATAACTGACAGAACTGAGATTAACGTCAATTGCGTCATTCACGGATTTACCGGCAGGATGAGACAAGTGCTGGATCAATCTAAACTTTCCTACCGCTTTTTTGGGAACTACCCCTACTGGGGACAAAATCAGATTGGGAATAGGAGGAAGTCGGAACGGGCCAATCATGCGACCCAAACCAACCTCCTTCCCTATTTTTTCGTCTAATACTTCTGGGAAAGCGAGCGCCGATTTCAGATTAACCGGAGCTGCCGAGGAAACGCTACCTTGGACCGGGAGTTTAAAGCCAAAATGAAAGCCGTCATGGAGAAGGGACCCAGTCACCTTATCATCAAACCACCCCAGCCACTTATCCAGCTCAACCAAATCAATTGGCGACGGCCCCTTGACTCGGCAGAGCTGAGCCAGAGCCTCTTCCCCGTCCCCCACTTCCACGGGACTTTGCGCATTCGTTGGCAGGGTGATGGCCGTTACATGACGTGCAAATGTGTCTTAATCTGCAGGCTGAGCCTCTTTGACAGGCCCCTGCATTGAAGTCATAACACCTTCATTTTGGGGGGAGGACATTCTGCGTCCTCCCCGGCCCTTGAAACCGCCTGACAGAGCTACCCTCTGCAGACTGACTGCTGGGCCTCATTAACTCCAGCCAGGTGTCAATGTCTTTCGATCCCAGAGGAAGTCTCTCACGCCCACTCATCCGTTTCCTGAAAAGCTCGTCATATGCCCTCCAAATTACCGGGCCGTCCTTTACGTACATCCCACTAATAAGGTGCATATACCTCCATACCTCCGCTTGTTCGCTGGGACGGGTCTCTACATATATTGTAGCGAAAATGGAGAAGGCATTAACCCATCTAGAGAAGGATCTGTATTTCTCCTCCCCCATTCCCGACCTCTCACAGGCGGCCGCCAGCGCCTTCCTATCTTCCCCGGTTAACGCGTACATATCCACGTACTTGCCCCTCCTAATTCTATCACGTACGCTAGGCCTTATGCCGTGTGTAATTTCCAGGGATTCTACCTGCCCCAATTCGCTACGAGCCGCTGGTTGGTCTGTGTCTCCTGATTGGGGTGTGTGCTTACTCCGTTTTCCTAACAATTCTGTTTCTAACAACTTAATTAATTTTCTGGGCCTGTCCCCCGAGCCGGAGGACCCACTGCTGGTAGATAAGACAGGTGATGCCAACAAGTGTGATTTATGTGTGTTAACGGAAATGGACTCACCGACAGGAGCGGTATTCCCAGCACCGACAGACGTCTCCCCGAGTGCAGTTGCCGCGACCTGTCCACCAGCCGTGTCCCGGACCGCATCCTCCCTGGACCCTGCCGACCTCATATCACGAGACTCGGACCCCGAACGATCGTTCCGACCGACCCTCGACTCCGGATTTGTAACAGTAGTCTCTGAAACGGGAAGGGGAACAGTCAGCTGAGATCTGGGCAAATAGTCCAAGCGCCGCCGCGCCGCGTTGATGTCTCTATCTACGTTACACGGGTTGAAAGCCGCTAAATGGTCAGGGCTAGGGAACGTAGAAAATTCCTCCCGCATCCGATCGCTAAACCCGGAGGTAGCCCGCCCCCCTAGGGGGAGAGGCCCTGGACTTAAATTACCGCCGCTGGAGTGGTGATAATCGACTATAATGTTATCAGTCCTGACCCCGTGACCCCTATGGGTGAACCCACCCGCCACGATCCCCGGGGAAGAGACCCTTCGTGACGTGTATGGGCGAGACGCTGGAGGTGACAGGCGTTGCCGGCGTGAAGAGGGCCATACAGGCGCCTCGGACCGGTCACTGAAATCCATTGAGGCCCTGGCAGGAAGTGTGTCCCACCCACCCGCATGGTGCTGGAATTCCCCGTGACCCGAGGTATGTCCTTGTGACCTGCTGAACTCTTGACCTCTGCCATGTTGTGACCCCCATGCTGATCCACCACTACTATGGGGCAGGAATGGGCTGGGAGGGAAATGCAATTGGTGGGGTGCTGGAGGGTTATGACCTCGTGACCTGAAGCCGTGGGCTGCCACGGGAGGGGTGATGGGACATAATCTGAACTGGGAATGGCTCCTATCCTCAACAGGGCTGGTTGAAAGGACACCTAATGTGTTAGCCTGGGGAGGGGGGGTGACGGCTACTTGCTGGGACCGCTGAGGCTGCCCGCTAAGCTCCCTGACAGAAACGCTGGCTGCCCCTGCAGCCATGTCATATAGATTGGCTGCGCTGCTGGATCCGGCCGGGCGCGATGGAGCGCGCGTTCTGCGCATGCGCGAACCGGCCGGGGGGAGAGGGGAGGGGGCGCCGCTGCGCCTAGTGGCGCGAAATGCTGGGGAGTGCCCGGGAGAGGATCCCAGGGGGGGCCGTGCATTATCGCCGCTTAGCGGCATGTCTGGAGTGAGGGCTGGGGTTTGGAGGGCAGAGGCTGAGGCTGAGGCTGTAAGATGGCGGCGGGAGGGGGTGGGAGAGGGGGACCTGAGGCGTGCCGGGCGAGGAGCATTTCTCTTGGGACGGGGCATTATGCTGGTGGCTGGAGGGAAAGAAACTAATGGCAAACGAAGGGAGGGGGTGACGGCGGGAACGGTAAATGAGGGGCTGAAGGAAGAGGGGGGGGGGGCAGGCCGAATGAGAGGCAGGTAAAGACAAGGGGAGAAGAAGAAGGCTGGTTTTAAAATAATAACGGGAGGGGGAACGTTAAAGGCAAATGGAAATGGGCAAAAGGATACAATAAAACAAAGAATAAACCACAAAATGGGACTTATCCGTTTTCCTCGCTGCTGGGTATCCCTCTGGATCTCGTGCTGCAAGTGAAGTAAAGCAGGAAGTACATCCTGCTATATTCTATCAAGGTCCCTCCCACATGGACCCCCATTGGTCGGTCCCCACCCCATGTTAAAACACACCAGGTCATCATTCAGCTTGTTACAAACCCTGTCGCCCTTTAAGTGCGTTCGTCCTAATAGCCTCACTTGTCAAAGTATTAATACTACGTTGATGTACTTTTGAAATTGGAGAGCTACTTTTTACTAAAAGTACATCTCCCTTATATAATTAAGTATAATGCAGACCTGCTCAAAAACTTAGTATAATTAAAGAAGTCTTATGCCATAAATGATGATGATGAGAGCTGCTTATGTGAATGTCTATAGTGGTTTTCTCTACCAGTGTCACTGTATTAGACAACTGTTATCAAACTTAGCAATAATGATGCATTAATCTGCCAATCAAGTGTGAAAGCTGGCTATGTGTATAGGCATAGTAAACACATATCATCATCATCCTCATTATCATTTATTTATATAGTGTCACTAATAGCGCAGCGCTGTACAGAGAACCCATTCACATCAGTCCCTACCCTATTGGAGCTTACAGTCTAAATTCCCTAATATAGACACACACTCACACACAGACAGAGAGGGAGAGACTAGGGTCAATTTTGATAGCAGCCAATTAACCTAACAGTATGTTTTTTGGAGTGTGGGAGGAAACCACAGCACCCGGAGGAAACCCACGCAAACACAGGGAGAACATACAAACTTCACACAGATAAGGCCATTGTTGATATAAGTATTGGCTCTGCTTACCATTGTCCAGTCTAGTACATAACTGTATTAATGCTGTGAAATATTATTACTTTGAATGCCTTAAATATGCAAGAGCGCATTTGGCAAAGTTTATGCTAATAAAAGATATATGCACTTTTCTTGCCTACCCATACTATTTAATAACCACCAAAAATTAAGCAATATGTAAGCACTGCTTCCAGTTGAAATCAGTCTGTCTGTCTATCTATCTATCTATCTTTCTATCTATCTATCTTTCTATCTTTCTATCTATCTATCCGTCTGTCTATCTTTAAAACTGAAAGACATCCATTAAACATACACAATGACAGCATATTTAGTGTGTAATTGATGCTAAAACACAATTCTCACTCTCCTAATATAGCTGATTTTTGACAATGAACTGCATTTTTCATGTGAAGCATTTGATGTCATAAAGATGTAAACCTCACAAAGCAATTCTGTCACTGGTCAGTTTGCTTGACAGACATCTGACTTTAAGGTACTAGCCAATGGAAACATGGTGACATGTAAATATGAAAGCACATTAGGACAAAATATGCAATAAGATAGAGGCAAAGGGAGATGGCTGCTGGGAATGTATTTCATTTATCCCAGAAAATCTTTAAATCTAAGTATTAATACTACGTTGATGTACTTTTGAAATTGGAGAGCTACTTTTTACTAAAAGTACATCTCCCTTATATAATTAAGTATAATGCAGACCTGCTCAAAAACTTAGTATAATTAAAGAAGTCTTATGCCATAAATGATGATGATGAGAGCTGCTTATGTGAATGTCTATAGTGGTTTTCTCTACCAGTGTCACTGTATTAGACAACTGTTATTAAACTTAGCAATAATGATGCATTAATCTGCCAATCAAGTGTGAAAGCTGGCTATGTGTATAGGCATAGTAAACACATATCATCATCATCCTCATTATCATTTATTTATATAGTGTCACTAATAGCGCAGCGCTGTACAGAGAACCCATTCACATCAGTCCCTACCCTATTGGAGCTTACAGTCTAAATTCCCTAATATAGACACACACTCACACACAGACAGAGAGGGAGAGACTAGGGTCAATTTTGATAGCAGCCAATTAACCTAACAGTATGTTTTTTGGAGTGTGGGAGGAAACCACAGCACCCGGAGGAAACCCACGCAAACACAGGGAGAACATACAAACTTCACACAGATAAGGCCATTGTTGATATAAGTACTGGCTCTGCTTACCATTGTCCAGTCTAGTACATAACTGTATTAATGCTGTGAAATATTATTACTTTGAATGCCTTAAATATGCAAGAGCGCATTTGGGTAAGTTTATGCTAATAAAAGATATATGCACTTTTCTTGCCTACCCATACTATTTAATAACCACCAAAAATTAAGCAATATGTAAGCACTGCTTCCAGTTGAAATCAGTCTGTCTGTCTGTCTATCTATCTATCTATCTATCTATCTATCTATCTTTCTATCTATCTATCTTTCTATCTTTCTATCTATCTATCCGTCTGTCTATCTTTAAAACTGAAAGACATCCATTAAACATACACAATGACAGCATATTTAGTGTGTAAATGATGCTAAAACACAATTCTCACTCTCCTAATATAGCTGATTTTTGACAATGAACTGCATTTTTCATGTGAAGCATTTGATGTCATAAAGATGTAAACCTCACAAAGCAATTCTGTCACTGGTCAGTTTGCTTGACAGACATCTGACTTTAAGGTACTAGCCAATGGAAACATGGTGACATGTAAATATGAAAGCACATTAGGACAAAATATGCAATAAGATAGAGGCAAAGGGAGATGGCTGCTGGGAATGTATTTCATTTATCCCAGAAAATCTTTAAATCTAAGTATTAATACTACGTTGATGTACTTTTGAAATTGGAGAGCTACTTTTTACTAAAAGTACATCTCCCTTATATAATTAAGTATAATGCAGACCTGCTCAAAAACTTAGTATAATTAAAGAAGTCTTATGCCATAAATGATGATGATGAGAGCTGCTTATGTGAATGTCTATAGTGGTTTTCTCTACCAGTGTCACTGTATTAGACAACTGTTATCAAACTTAGCAATAATGATGCATTAATCTGCCAATCAAGTGTGAAAGCTGGCTATGTGTATAGGCATAGTAAACACATATCATCATCATCCTCATTATCATTTATTTATATAGTGTCACTAATAGCGCAGCGCTGTACAGAGAACCCATTCACATCAGTCCCTACCCTATTGGAGCTTACAGTCTAAATTCCCTAATATAGACACACACTCACACACAGACAGAGAGGGAGAGACTAGGGTCAATTTTGATAGCAGCCAATTAACCTAACAGTATGTTTTTTGGAGTGTGGGAGGAAACCCACGCAAACACAGGGAGAACATACAAACTTCACACAGATAAGGCCATTGTTGATATAAGTATTGGCTCTGCTTACCATTGTCCAGTCTAGTACATAACTGTATTAATGCTGTGAAATATTATTACTTTGAATGCCTTAAATATGCAAGAGCGCATTTGGCAAAGTTTATGCTAATAAAAGATATATGCACTTTTCTTGCCTACCCATACTATTTAATAACCACCAAAAATTAAGCAATATGTAAGCACTGCTTCCAGTTGAAATCAGTCTGTCTGTCTATCTATCTATCTATCTTTCTATCTATCTATCTTTCTATCTTTCTATCTATCTATCCGTCTGTCTATCTTTAAAACTGAAAGACATCCATTAAACATACACAATGACAGCATATTTAGTGTGTAATTGATGCTAAAACACAATTCTCACTCTCCTAATATAGCTGATTTTTGACAATGAACTGCATTTTTCATGTGAAGCATTTGATGTCATAAAGATGTAAACCTCACAAAGCAATTCTGTCACTGGTCAGTTTGCTTGACAGACATCTGACTTTAAGGTACTAGCCAATGGAAACATGGTGACATGTAAATATGAAAGCACATTAGGACAAAATATGCAATAAGATAGAGGCAAAGGGAGATGGCTGCTGGGAATGTATTTCATTTATCCCAGAAAATCTTTAAATCTAAGTATTAATACTACGTTGATGTACTTTTGAAATTGGAGAGCTACTTTTTACTAAAAGTACATCTCCCTTATATAATTAAGTATAATGCAGACCTGCTCAAAAACTTAGTATAATTAAAGAAGTCTTATGCCATAAATGATGATGATGAGAGCTGCTTATGTGAATGTCTATAGTGGTTTTCTCTACCAGTGTCACTGTATTAGACAACTGTTATCAAACTTAGCAATAATGATGCATTAATCTGCCAATCAAGTGTGAAAGCTGGCTATGTGTATAGGCATAGTAAACACATATCATCATCATCCTCATTATCATTTATTTATATAGTGTCACTAATAGCGCAGCGCTGTACAGAGAACCCATTCACATCAGTCCCTACCCTATTGGAGCTTACAGTCTAAATTCCCTAATATAGACACACACTCACACACAGACAGAGAGGGAGAGACTAGGGTCAATTTTGATAGCAGCCAATTAACCTAACAGTATGTTTTTTGGAGTGTGGGAGGAAACCACAGCACCCGGAGGAAACCCACGCAAACACAGGGAGAACATACAAGCTTCACACAGATAAGGCCATTGTTGATATAAGTATTGGCTCTGCTTACCATTGTCCAGTCTAGTACATAACTGTATTAATGCTGTGAAATATTATTACTTTGAATGCCTTAAATATGCAAGAGCGCATTTGGGTAAGTTTATGCTAATAAAAGATATATGCACTTTTCTTGCCTACCCATACTATTTAATAACCACCAAAAATTAAGCAATATGTAAGCACTGCTTCCAGTTGAAATCAGTCTGTCTGTCTATCTATCTATCTAGCTATCTTTCTATCTATCTATCTTTCTATCTTTCTATCTATCTATCCGTCTGTCTATCTTTAAAACTGAAAGACATCCATTAAACATACACAATGACAGCATATTTAGTGTGTAATTGATGCTAAAACACAATTCTCACTCTCCTAATATAGCTGATTTTTGACAATGAACTGCATTTTTCATGTGAAGCATTTGATGTCATAAAGATGTAAACCTCACAAAGCAATTCTGTCACTGGTCAGTTTGCTTGACAGACATCTGACTTTAAGGTACTAGCCAATGGAAACATGGTGACATGTAAATATGAAAGCACATTAGGACAAAATATGCAATAAGATAGAGGCAAAGGGAGATGGCTGCTGGGAATGTATTTCATTTATCCCAGAAAATCTTTAAATCTAAGTATTAATACTACGTTGATGTACTTTTGAAATTGGAGAGCTACTTTTTACTAAAAGTACATCTCCCTTATATAATTAAGTATAATGCAGACCTGCTCAAAAACTTAGTATAATTAAAGAAGTCTTATGCCATAAATGATGATGATGAGAGCTGCTTATGTGAATGTCTATAGTGGTTTTCTCTACCAGTGTCACTGTATTAGACAACTGTTATTAAACTTAGCAATAATGATGCATTAATCTGCCAATCAAGTGTGAAAGCTGGCTATGTGTATAGGCATAGTAAACACATATCATCATCATCCTCATTATCATTTATTTATATAGTGTCACTAATAGCGCAGCGCTGTACAGAGAACCCATTCACATCAGTCCCTACCCTATTGGAGCTTACAGTCTAAATTCCCTAATATAGACACACACTCACACACAGACAGAGAGGGAGAGACTAGGGTCAATTTTGATAGCAGCCAATTAACCTAACAGTATGTTTTTTGGAGTGTGGGAGGAAACCACAGCACCCGGAGGAAACCCACGCAAACACAGGGAGAACATACAAACTTCACACAGATAAGGCCATTGTTGATATAAGTACTGGCTCTGCTTACCATTGTCCAGTCTAGTACATAACTGTATTAATGCTGTGAAATATTATTACTTTGAATGCCTTAAATATGCAAGAGCGCATTTGGGTAAGTTTATGCTAATAAAAGATATATGCACTTTTCTTGCCTACCCATACTATTTAATAACCACCAAAAATTAAGCAATATGTAAGCACTGCTTCCAGTTGAAATCAGTCTGTCTGTCTGTCTATCTATCTATCTATCTATCTATCTTTCTATCTATCTATCTTTCTATCTTTCTATCTATCTATCGGTCTGTCTATCTTTAAAACTGAAAGACATCCATTAAACATACACAATGACAGCATATTTAGTGTGTAATTGATGCTAAAACACAATTCTCACTCTCCTAATATAGCTGATTTTTGACAATGAACTGCATTTTTCATGTGAAGCATTTGATGTCATAAAGATGTAAACCTCACAAAGCAATTCTGTCACTGGTCAGTTTGCTTGACAGACATCTGACTTTAAGGTACTAGCCAATGGAAACATGGTGACATGTAAATATGAAAGCACATTAGGACAAAATATGCAATAAGATAGAGGCAAAGGGAGATGGCTGCTGGGAATGTATTTCATTTATCCCAGAAAATCTTTAAATCTAAGTATTAATACTACGTTGATGTACTTTTGAAATTGGAGAGCTACTTTTTACTAAAAGTACATCTCCCTTATATAATTAAGTATAATGCAGACCTGCTCAAAAACTTAGTATAATTAAAGAAGTCTTATGCCATAAATGATGATGATGAGAGCTGCTTATGTGAATGTCTATAGTGGTTTTCTCTACCAGTGTCACTGTATTAGACAACTGTTATCAAACTTAGCAATAATGATGCATTAATCTGCCAATCAAGTGTGAAAGCTGGCTATGTGTATAGGCATAGTAAACACATATCATCATCATCCTCATTATCATTTATTTATATAGTGTCACTAATAGCGCAGCGCTGTACAGAGAACCCATTCACATCAGTCCCTACCCTATTGGAGCTTACAGTCTAAATTCCCTAATATAGACACACACTCACACACAGACAGAGAGGGAGAGACTAGGGTCAATTTTGATAGCAGCCAATTAACCTAACAGTATGTTTTTTGGAGTGTGGGAGGAAACCACAGCACCCGGAGGAAACCCACGCAAACACAGGGAGAACATACAAACTTCACACAGATAAGGCCATTGTTGATATAAGTACTGGCTCTGCTTACCATTGTCCAGTCTAGTACATAACTGTATTAATGCTGTGAAATATTATTACTTTGAATGCCTTAAATATGCAAGAGCGCATTTGGGTAAGTTTATGCTAATAAAAGATATATGCACTTTTCTTGCCTACCCATACTATTTAATAACCACCAAAAATTAAGCAATATGTAAGCACTGCTTCCAGTTGAAATCAGTCTGTCTGTCTATCTATCTATCTATCTATCTTTCTATCTATCTATCTTTCTATCTTTCTATCTATCTATCGGTCTGTCTATCTTTAAAACTGAAAGACATCCATTAAACATACACAATGACAGCATATTTAGTGTGTAATTGATGCTAAAACACAATTCTCACTCTCCTAATATAGCTGATTTTTGACAATGAACTGCATTTTTCATGTGAAGCATTTGATGTCATAAAGATGTAAACCTCACAAAGCAATTCTGTCACTGGTCAGTTTGCTTGACAGACATCTGACTTTAAGGTACTAGCCAATGGAAACATGGTGACATGTAAATATGAAAGCACATTAGGACAAAATATGCAATAAGATAGAGGCAAAGGGAGATGGCTGCTGGGAATGTATTTCATTTATCCCAGAAAATCTTTAAATCTAAGTATTAATACTACGTTGATGTACTTTTGAAATTGGAGAGCTACTTTTTACTAAAAGTACATCTCCCTTATATAATTAAGTATAATGCAGACCTGCTCAAAAACTTAGTATAATTAAAGAAGTCTTATGCCATAAATGATGATGATGAGAGCTGCTTATGTGAATGTCTATAGTGGTTTTCTCTACCAGTGTCACTGTATTAGACAACTGTTATCAAACTTAGCAATAATGATGCATTAATCTGCCAATCAAGTGTGAAAGCTGGCTATGTGTATAGGCATAGTAAACACATATCATCATCATCCTCATTATCATTTATTTATATAGTGTCACTAATAGCGCAGCGCTGTACAGAGAACCCATTCACATCAGTCCCTACCCTATTGGAGCTTACAGTCTAAATTCCCTAATATAGACACACACTCACACACAGACAGAGAGGGAGAGACTAGGGTCAATTTTGATAGCAGCCAATTAACCTAACAGTATGTTTTTTGGAGTGTGGGAGGAAACCACAGCACCCGGAGGAAACCCACGCAAACACAGGGAGAACATACAAACTTCACACAGATAAGGCCATTGTTGATATAAGTACTGGCTCTGCTTACCATTGTCCAGTCTAGTACATAACTGTATTAATGCTGTGAAATATTATTACTTTGAATGCCTTAAATATGCAAGAGCGCATTTGGGTAAGTTTATGCTAATAAAAGATATATGCACTTTTCTTGCCTACCCATACTATTTAATAACCACCAAAAATTAAGCAATATGTAAGCACTGCTTCCAGTTGAAATCAGTCTGTCTGTCTGTCTATCTATCTATCTTTCTATCTTTCTATCTATCTATCCGTCTGTCTATCTTTAAAACTGAAAGACATCCATTAAACATACACAATGACAGCATATTTAGTGTGTAATTGATGCTAAAACACAATTCTCACTCTCCTAATATAGCTGATTTTTGACAATGAACTGCATTTTTCATGTGAAGCATTTGATGTCATAAAGATGTAAACCTCACAAAGCAATTCTGTCACTGGTCAGTTTGCTTGACAGACATCTGACTTTAAGGTACTAGCCAATGGAAACATGGTGACATGTAAATATGAAAGCACATTAGGACAAAATATGCAATAAGATAGAGGCAAAGGGAGATGGCTGCTGGGAATGTATTTCATTTATCCCAGAAAATCTTTAAATCTAAGTATTAATACTACGTTGATGTACTTTTGAAATTGGAGAGCTACTTTTTACTAAAAGTACATCTCCCTTATATAATTAAGTATAATGCAGACCTGCTCAAAAACTTAGTATAATTAAAGAAGTCTTATGCAATACATGATGATGATGAGAGCTGCTTATGTGAATGTCTATAGTGGTTTTCTCTACCAGTGTCACTGTATTAGACAACTGTTATCAAACTTAGCAATAATGATGCATTAATCTGCCAATCAAGTGTGAAAGCTGGCTATGTGTATAGGCATAGTAAACACATATCATCATCATCCTCATTATCATTTATTTATATAGTGTCACTAATAGCGCAGCGCTGTACAGAGAACCCATTCACATCAGTCCCTACCCTATTGGAGCTTACAGTCTAAATTCCCTAATATAGACACACACTCACACACAGACAGAGAGGGAGAGACTAGGGTCAATTTTGATAGCAGCCAATTAACCTAACAGTATGTTTTTTGGAGTGTGGGAGGAAACCACAGCACCCGGAGGAAACCCACGCAAACACAGGGAGAACATACAAACTTCACACAGATAAGGCCATTGTTGATATAAGTATTGGCTCTGCTTACCATTGTCCAGTCTAGTACATAACTGTATTAATGCTGTGAAATATTATTACTTTGAATGCCTTAAATATGCAAGAGCGCATTTGGGTAAGTTTATGCTAATAAAAGATATATGCACTTTTCTTGCCTACCCATACTATTTAATAACCACCAAAAATTAAGCAATATGTAAGCACTGCTTCCAGTTGAAATCAGTCTGTCTGTCTATCTATCTATCTTTCTATCTTTCTATCTATCTATCCGTCTGTCTATCTTTAAAACTGAAAGACATCCATTAAACATACACAATGACAGCATATTTAGTGTGTAATTGATGCTAAAACACAATTCTCACTCTCCTAATATAGCTGATTTTTGACAATGAACTGCATTTTTCATGTGAAGCATTTGATGTCATAAAGATGTAAACCTCACAAAGCAATTCTGTCACTGGTCAGTTTGCTTGACAGACATCTGACTTTAAGGTACTAGCCAATGGAAACATGGTGACATGTAAATATGAAAGCACATTAGGACAAAATATGCAATAAGATAGAGGCAAAGGGAGATGGCTGCTGGGAATGTATTTCATTTATCCCAGAAAATCTTTAAATCTAAGTATTAATACTACGTTGATGTACTTTTGAAATTGGAGAGCTACTTTTTACTAAAAGTACATCTCCCTTATATAATTAAGTATAATGCAGACCTGCTCAAAAACTTAGTATAATTAAAGAAGTCTTATGCCATAAATGATGATGATGAGAGCTGCTTATGTGAATGTCTATAGTGGTTTTCTCTACCAGTGTCACTGTATTAGACAACTGTTATCAAACTTAGCAATAATGATGCATTAATCTGCCAATCAAGTGTGAAAGCTGGCTATGTGTATAGGCATAGTAAACACATATCATCATCATCCTCATTATCATTTATTTATATAGTGTCACTAATAGCGCAGCGCTGTACAGAGAACCCATTCACATCAGTCCCTACCCTATTGGAGCTTACAGTCTAAATTCCCTAATATAGACACACACTCACACACAGACAGAGAGGGAGAGACTAGGGTCAATTTTGATAGCAGCCAATTAACCTAACAGTATGTTTTTTGGAGTGTGGGAGGAAACCACAGCACCCGGAGGAAACCCACGCAAACACAGGGAGAACATACAAACTTCACACAGATAAGGCCATTGTTGATATAAGTATTGGCTCTGCTTACCATTGTCCAGTCTAGTACATAACTGTATTAATGCTGTGAAATATTATTACTTTGAATGCCTTAAATATGCAAGAGCGCATTTGGGTAAGTTTATGCTAATAAAAGATATATGCACTTTTCTTGCCTACCCATACTATTTAATAACCACCAAAAATTAAGCAATATGTAAGCACTGCTTCCAGTTGAAATCAGTCTGTCTGTCTATCTATCTATCTATCTTTCTATCTATCTATCTTTCTATCTTTCTATCTATCTATCCGTCTGTCTATCTTTAAAACTGAAAGACATCCATTAAACATACACAATGACAGCATATTTAGTGTGTAATTGATGCTAAAACACAATTCTCACTCTCCTAATATAGCTGATTTTTGACAATGAACTGCATTTTTCATGTGAAGCATTTGATGTCATAAAGATGTAAACCTCACAAAGCAATTCTGTCACTGGTCAGTTTGCTTGACAGACATCTGACTTTAAGGTACTAGCCAATGGAAACATGGTGACATGTAAATATGAAAGCACATTAGGACAAAATATGCAATAAGATAGAGGCAAAGGGAGATGGCTGCTGGGAATGTATTTCATTTATCCCAGAAAATCTTTAAATCTAAGTATTAATACTACGTTGATGTACTTTTGAAATTGGAGAGCTACTTTTTACTAAAAGTACATCTCCCTTATATAATTAAGTATAATGCAGACCTGCTCAAAAACTTAGTATAATTAAAGAAGTCTTATGCCATAAATGATGATGATGAGAGCTGCTTATGTGAATGTCTATAGTGGTTTTCTCTACCAGTGTCACTGTATTAGACAACTGTTATTAAACTTAGCAATAATGATGCATTAATCTGCCAATCAAGTGTGAAAGCTGGCTATGTGTATAGGCATAGTAAACACATATCATCATCATCCTCATTATCATTTATTTATATAGTGTCACTAATAGCGCAGCGCTGTACAGAGAACCCATTCACATCAGTCCCTACCCTATTGGAGCTTACAGTCTAAATTCCCTAATATAGACACACACTCACACACAGACAGAGAGGGAGAGACTAGGGTCAATTTTGATAGCAGCCAATTAACCTAACAGTATGTTTTTTGGAGTGTGGGAGGAAACCACAGCACCCGGAGGAAACCCACGCAAACACAGGGAGAACATACAAACTTCACACAGATAAGGCCATTGTTGATATAAGTACTGGCTCTGCTTACCATTGTCCAGTCTAGTACATAACTGTATTAATGCTGTGAAATATTATTACTTTGAATGCCTTAAATATGCAAGAGCGCATTTGGGTAAGTTTATGCTAATAAAAGATATATGCACTTTTCTTGCCTACCCATACTATTTAATAACCACCAAAAATTAAGCAATATGTAAGCACTGCTTCCAGTTGAAATCAGTCTGTCTGTCTGTCTATCTATCTTTCTATCTATCTATCTTTCTATCTTTCTATCTATCTATCCGTCTGTCTATCTTTAAAACTGAAAGACATCCATTAAACATACACAATGACAGCATATTTAGTGTGTAAATGATGCTAAAACACAATTCTCACTCTCCTAATATAGCTGATTTTTGACAATGAACTGCATTTTTCATGTGAAGCATTTGATGTCATAAAGATGTAAACCTCACAAAGCAATTCTGTCACTGGTCAGTTTGCTTGACAGACATCTGACTTTAAGGTACTAGCCAATGGAAACATGGTGACATGTAAATATGAAAGCACATTAGGACAAAATATGCAATAAGATAGAGGCAAAGGGAGATGGCTGCTGGGAATGTATTTCATTTATCCCAGAAAATCTTTAAATCTAAGTATTAATACTACGTTGATGTACTTTTAGTAAAAAGTAGCTCTCCAATTTCAAAAGTACATCTCCCTTATATAATTAAGTATAATGCAGACCTGCTCAAAAACTTAGTATAATTAAAGAAGTCTTATGCCGGGGGCGTGGCTTGGCGGCCATTCGAGCTGGACGTGTTAGGAGTGAGCTCCTGCTCCAACATATAATTTACCCCCTGATATCCTGTGTTGGGGTGCGCTCAACAACTATATTCGGGCAGAATCACATCACAGCACACCTAAGCTGCTTTTTGAGCCCTCAAACACCCGTGGCTCTGTTATATACTCGAGAGTCGGGAGCGCGGCATAGCTATCCTCGTGGCTACTACTACGGAACTTCCACCTCATCTCCATCCCAAGATTGAACACCACCAGTTGATCTACACACATACTGGCCTGGAACTTACCTGTCTGGTGGGCATCTAACTGCGCAGATCTAGCGGGGTGCTGGGCGGTGTCCCCCCCCCCCCCCCCCCGGTGAGATAGTCTTGCGGGCGCGACAGCCTGCCATCTACAAGCGGACGGAGAGGCCCTTCTGCATGCTGGCCTGAATCTGGAGACAAGGAGGAGAGGCTGTGGGTAGGTGCGGTGGCTCCGCCAGGGGCCCCGGCGTCTATTAGCGGTCCGGATCCAACGGAACAACACCAGGCTCCTGCATGCTGGCATTCAATCGCCTGTTGCAGCATAAAACAGACCCTGCAGCTGCTGTCACTTTGGCCTCGCTGACGCCGTGAGGTACTAAATAAGGTATAAGTTATCTATATATGTGGGAAGACTGGCCAGGGAAGGTTGATCCCGTACAGATAGCAGGGCTGTAGTGCAGAACTCTTGCAGAGGGGAATAGTTACCTGCTAAGTGGCAGACCTCATCCAGTGGAAGTCTTTCTGCTCAAATTTAACGTGCAACAGATCTGGACTGAGTCTTCCTGGTGTAGCAACACTGACATCTAGTGGTAGACTCTCGTTAATACATTATCCAACCTAAGTTTACAAAGTCCACAAATATACAAATTCTTCAAGTTTGCCCTGGGGAAGTTGGCTCTCTGGCCAGATAGGGTCGCCCTGAACACATGTAATACTCCTGTAACAGACCACGGGCTGCGTTCCGCGGGATGGCTGCCTAGACCAATCATGAGGAGGGGTGAATAGCGGCAGTCTTACCTCAACATTATGTACTACCTGCAATGATCATTATACCTTGAACACGCTGCTGAACACACTTAGGATCGTCTTGATGGGCAAAGACCGTAAAAGCTCAGCTAAGAAAAATCAAAGAAAACCCCAAGAGACCCCCCAACGTTCTGATCTTCGCTCATACTTAAAAACCCCTGTGGTCACGGAAGAACTAGAAATGGCATCTCCCTCTGTCGCTTCTGGATCCACATTGCCTGAACCACGACAGGATGAAACATGTCACCAGAAGGGGACTGGGATAACAGAGCAACCCGATTTGTCACAAGTCTTACGAATGCTTAAGTCTCTCCCAACTAAGCAAGAGCTACCCTCCAAAAAAGATTTTGAAGCGCTAGAAGCAAAATTACAGGAGATTGTCCACCGGGAAGTGGTCACACTGCAAGCAGATATCGCTCACCTTGGCCACCGATTGGTAGCCCTTGAGGAACATAAAGAAAAAGGTGATGAGCGTGTTACAGCCCTGGAAAAGACGGTGGCGGAACAGGCAAAGGCTCTGCAGGGATTCCAGCTAAAGATGGATGATCTAGATAATCGGGGTCGCCGTAACAATCTGCGGATACGGGGTTTGCCTGAAGATGTCCCCCCACAGGGCCTGATTGATGCTTTGACAAAAGTGTTTAATGAGATCCTGGAATTACCATCAGACAACATAATCGTATTTGACAGGGCGCATAGAGCGTTACGCCCAAGGGGGGCCCCAACGGAAAGGCCTAGAGATGTTATATGCCGTCTCCACTACTACACGCAGAAGGATGAAATCGTCCGAAAGATAAGGGGTCTCCAAGGATTGGAGTTCAACGGTCAGGAAATCCACATATTCCAAGATCTATCCTGGCAAACTTTACAATTTCGGAGGCAGCTTAAACCCCTTACGGAGGAACTCCGGAAAAAATCGATTAAATACAGGTGGGGCTTCCCGCTTCAACTGCAAGTTACACATGAGGGGAAATCGACGGTTCTCAGGATTCCGCCAGACCTGCCAGACTTCTGTACCACTTTGAACATTCCTCTAATAACTCTAGTTGAATGGCAGGAGTCCCATCAACGTTTGTATCCGGAAACGGAGGCTCAACAAGATGATAGGTTCCAATTTCCAAGTAGATCCAAACGGTCACCCCAAAAGCGTCTGAATCAGCAGGCACAAGGGAACACTTGAATAAGCACAACTGAGTGCGAGCACCCACTTTTTGGAGGAGAACCTCTCACAAGACCCAATCAGGGATTTGCTACTGTGAACAGCTTCCCTTGGGCGAGATTATTCTTATCTTATCTTTGCTTACTTTATCTCCTTCATCTTTGATGTGCTATTTACAATCGCTAGTGTCCACGATGGATTTGTTTAGCCCATCACTATTTTTCTAAAGTTCTCTATAAGATTTCTAAGGTTATAGTGTTATAATGTTTTCTAATATTATAATGTTCAAATATTTCCGATTAGCTGTGTGTTCATGCATAGTTGTTTGTTGTTCTTTTTACAAAATTGAATAGGTTAGTACATATAAGTAATAGAGGTCCTGCGTCTCTCTGGAGGATAGGGGCTTGGGCTGAGATTACCCGGGACTCTGCCGAAGGCGAGGTGCGGACCATTTACCCATGTTTGTTTGATTGTCGCTGTTTATTGCCCTCCTCAGGGCTCCAAGACCGAGTGCTATATTCCGGATCATGTCTGGACCACGGTCCTATATGGTTGGCCGGAACGGTCTTATAAAATTGCCAATGATTCATAGCTCTTTATTGAAACTGATGCCTCAGTTTAAGCAGTTATGGCTCCCTGACCCTCTTCCCTTCCCCCCCATCCCTACTTTCTTCGATTCTTCCCAACTACAATCCACTTATGGGTTCATACACCTTTTCTCCATGTGGTGGTACACATGCAAATACTTAGAACTGCTTGGTAATGGTGGGTAGACTCAGATGCGTTACCCTTAATGTTAAGGGTCTAAATGTCCCGGAAAAGCGGTCCCGTTTATTACGTGACCTTATGGCCAAGAAAATTGACGTAGCCTTCATACAGGAAACTCATTTCAAACAAGGTTTTGTTCCTAGGTTGAACAGCCGCCAATTCCCACATGTCTTTACGAGTAATAATGCGGAAAATAAGTCCTTGGGAGTGGCAATTCTTATGTCCAATCGTTTGCCTGTTCAAGATATAGACACACACACACTACAGGAAGGTAGAGGTTTGGCAGTGACATGTATGATATCCACCCAAATGTATACCTTTGTTAATATTTATGGTCCGAACTCTAATCAACCTGTATTTCTAGAAAAGCTTCTGGACAAAGTGGAATCGATAAAGAAGGGCATCACCATAATGGGCGGAGATTTCAACTGGGTTCTGAACCCCACGACGGACTCTTCCTCGGGATCCGCTAGACTGGCCGGTAAGCTGTATCGAAGGGTGAGACGTACTCTGCACGAACACCAGCTGGTTGACGCGTGGCGTCTCAAACACCCCACAGACCGTGACTATACCTTCTTCTCACACCCACATAATACATATTCGAGACTGGACTATTTCTTTCTTACTCACAACCATCTGCCCCTGATCTCAGAGGTAACGATAGGCCAGATCACATGGTCAGATCACGCGCCGGTGTACCTGACGCTCTCTATTTCTAAGACAGTTAATAGACCCTTCACCTGGAGACTAAACGAGCTTCTAATTCAAGAAGCGCATAACAAGACAGTGATAGAAGAGGCCATCACGGACTATATCCAGACCAACGACACCCCCGACATTTCGAAGATATCTCTATGGGAAGCTCATAAATGCGTTATACGGGGTAAGCTTATTCAAATGGGTGCGATTAGAAAGCGAGAAAAAATAGCCCATAGGGACTCGCTCCTAGAAAAAATAAACACACTTGAAACGCGACACAAATCAGACCTGGATCCCTCTGTTATGACAGAATTGACAGAAACCCGGAAGGCCTTAAACCAACTAATGTCAGATAAAATTAAATATGACCTCCGTAGATGTCAGAACCAGTTCTATCAGTGGGGAGACAAGCCAGGGAGGCTTCTGGCCCGTGCTCTGCGCAAACAGAGAGCTCAACTATATGTTCCCCAGATCAAGACAGACGCAGGGTCCACACTAGTTCATACTTCTGATATCGCTGGGGCGTTCCAGGACTATTACACCAAGCTTTATAATTTGTTTGACACACCTAACACAGCTTGCCACCAGACCAAGCAGGCCCGCGTAGCAGAATACCTTGAGCGTATTGATTTCCCCACGCTAGATGACGATTCTGTACAACTGTTAGAAGAACCCTTTACGATTGAGGAACTGGAAGAGGCGATCAAGACGACGCCATCAGGGAAAAGCCCGGGACCGGACGGTTTTACCACTCTTTACTACAAAATTTTCAAAACACAGTTAGCCCTTCTCTTGCTACAGGCCTTTAACTCTGTCTCTGCCCAGAAACACTTTTCCCCTCAAACACTAACCGCCCAGATTACTGTATTGCCAAAAGAAGGGAAAGACCCAGCTTCATGTGCTAGTTATAGGCCCATCTCCCTACTTAATGGGGACATTAAGCTTTACGCTAAACTGATTGCAAACAGATTAAAACCATATCTGACCCAAATCATTCACTCCGATCAGGTGGGGTTTGTCCCGGGGAGGGAGGCGAGGGACAATACCACGAAAATACTCAATTTAGTACAGTATGCACACACCGCCAAATATTCCTATGGTTTTACTATCCACAGATGCCGAAAAGGCATTTGATAGAGTGGACTGGGAATTTATGAGGGGGGTCCTCAGCCATCTGGGTTTAGGCCCTTTGAGTATGGCCAGAATTGAGGCCTTGTATACGAAGCCAACGGCAAGAGTCAGGGTTAACGGGGAACTATCAGAACCCATTGTAATATCCAACGGCACCAGACAGGGATGCCCCCTGTCTCCGTTGATCTTTATCTTGTGCATGGAAGCACTGGCTCGATCCATTCGGGCAAACCCTGATATCTCTGGTCTACGGTTGGAAGACAAAAACTTTAAATTGGCACTTTTCGCAGATGACCTCCTGGCAATCCTCACTAACCCTGTGGTTTCGATTCCTAACTTAGTGGCAGAATTTCAACAATTTGGCGAGCTGTCTGGCTTTAAAATTAACTACTCAAAATCGGTAGCACTCAACATCTCTGCGCCCGAGGCAGTGGTTGAAGGCCTGAAGCCAGCATTCTCATTCATGTGGCATCCCTCACGACTTAAATATCTGGGGGTGTTTATCAACAAGGACAACACAAAGATTTTTGAGGACAATTTTATTCCCATCACCAATACAATTTGTAGGGATCTGAGAAACTGGTGTCCAAAGGGCTTTTCCCTGATAGGGAGACTCAATGTGGTCAAGATGAATGTATTACCACGGGTCCTCTACTTGCTCCAAACACTCCCTATACACCTTCCCACTTCTTGGTTCAAGACACTACATGTAATTAGGGACTTTGTATGGAAGGGGAGACGCCCCCGTTTTAAACATGAAATTTTATATATGCGGAAGCACGCTGGGGGATTACAACTCCCCAACTTTGCATTATATTACGATGCGGCCATGCTGAATAGGGTGGTGGACTGGACAAGACAGAGACTGGACAAGCAATGGGTCTGGATAGAGAGTTACGTTGTAGGTAAGGCACTTAAGTTCTCACCATGGCTATACTCACTTCCTAAAGTCATTCACCCGACCGTTTCACCAACCCTGGCTAGATGGGCCAAATTACGCGCGACTCCTCACATTTCCTCACGACATTCGCCTTTGACCCCAATATTTGACAACCCAGAGTTTCCCCCAGGACTTACTAGACAGATATTTAGATGTTGGATTGGGGCAGGGCTCCGCAGGGCCGGCCAGCTGGTGGACGCGTCTGGGGTCTTACCCTTCACCACTCTCCAAGCTAAATGGGAACTACCAAATGTGGAGATTTGGCGATATATACAGCTCCGCCATTTTCTGGGATCCTTGGAGGTTCGGGAGTCGGTGGGGCGGCCACTTACTCAGTTTGAATCTTTATGTACCACTGCATTATACCCTAGCCATACTTTGTCTCTTATTTACAGTATCCTCATTGAACATGCTTATAATAAACAACCCACCTTCATTCGAGAATGGGAGAGGGAGCTGACTTGCTCGATACCTGAGCAAGATTGGAAAAATATCCTCTTACGCACTCAGTCAAGCTCGGTCAGTGTACGGGTGGTGGAGACACAATATAAGATTTTGACTAGGTGGTACAGATGCCCCAACCAGTTGGCTAAGATGGTTCCTGGGGTGTCAAACATGTGCTGGCGATGTATGTCGGCGCCAGGTACTCCGTTGCATATATGGTGGGAATGCATAGCTCTTAGAACTTTCTGGGATGCAGTCCTTTCAATTTCTAAAGAAATAATGGGCGTTGAACCACCTAATTGCCCCAAATACTGGTTATTGAATGATAATAAATTATCCATCTCTAAATATAAAAAATCAACAATTAAAAATCTTAGCAACGCGGCAAAGGCCGTGATTCCGGTGCATTGGAGATCGCAGAATATTCCTACCATCAAAGAGTGGTTTGCCCGCTTAGAATCCTATAGAATGATGGACGATATACTCTACTCATCAAGAGACAAATATAGGGAGTATTACCATATATGGTTCAAATGGCTCGAATTTAAGGATTCACCACTATATTCTCAGTGGAATAGGTGAACCCCCCCCTCCTACCCCCCACTCCCCCCTTTTCTCCCCTCTGATCTATCCCTCCTTCCCTGTCTTTCTCCCTCTTGGTCTTTCCCCCATCCCTTAATGGTGTATTATAGTATACTAAACGGTACTTTGTTTCTATACTGATGCACTGTCAAGTCTAATTCATGTAATCGTATCTTTATATGCAATATTTATAAATGTCTTTAATGCATCGTTCAATGCAAAATAGATATGTTTGTAAAAGCTGTTTAATTTCTTCAATAAAAAAAAAGAATTTAAAAAAAAAAAAAAAAAAAAAAGAAGTCTTATGCCATAAATGATGATGATGAGAGCTGCTTATGTGAATGTCTATAGTGGTTTTCTCTACCAGTGTCACTGTATTAGACAACTGTTATCAAACTTAGCAATAATGATGCATTAATCTGCCAATCAAGTGTGAAAGCTGGCTATGTGTATAGGCATAGTAAACACATATCATCATCATCCTCATTATCATTTATTTATATAGTGTCACTAATAGCGCAGCGCTGTACAGAGAACCCATTCACATCAGTCCCTACCCTATTGGAGCTTACAGTCTAAATTCCCTAATATAGACACACACTCACACACAGACAGAGAGGGAGAGACTAGGGTCAATTTTGATAGCAGCCAATTAACCTAACAGTATGTTTTTTGGAGTGTGGGAGGAAACCCACGCAAACACAGGGAGAACATACAAACTTCACACAGATAAGGCCATTGTTGATATAAGTACTGGCTCTGCTTACCATTGTCCAGTCTAGTACATAACTGTATTAATGCTGTGAAATATTATTACTTTGAATGCCTTAAATATGCAAGAGCGCATTTGGGTAAGTTTATGCTAATAAAAGATATATGCACTTTTCTTGCCTACCCATACTATTTAATAACCACCAAAAATTAAGCAATATGTAAGCACTGCTTCCAGTTGAAATCAGTCTGTCTGTCTGTCTATCTATCTATCTATCTTTCTATCTATCTATCCGTCTGTCTATCTTTAAAACTGAAAGACATCCATTAAACATACACAATGACAGCATATTTAGTGTGTAATTGATGCTAAAACACAATTCTCACTCTCCTAATATAGCTGATTTTTGACAATGAACTGCATTTTTCATGTGAAGCATTTGATGTCATAAAGATGTAAACCTCACAAAGCAATTCTGTCACTGGTCAGTTTGCTTGACAGACATCTGACTTTAAGGTACTAGCCAATGGAAACATGGTGACATGTAAATATGAAAGCACATTAGGACAAAATATGCAATAAGATAGAGGCAAAGGGAGATGGCTGCTGGGAATGTATTTCATTTATCCCAGAAAATCTTTAAATCTAAGTATTAATACTACGTTGATGTACTTTTGAAATTGGAGAGCTACTTTTTACTAAAAGTACATCTCCCTTATATAATTAAGTATAATGCAGACCTGCTCAAAAACTTAGTATAATTAAAGAAGTCTTATGCCATAAATGATGATGATGAGAGCTGCTTATGTGAATGTCTATAGTGGTTTTCTCTACCAGTGTCACTGTATTAGACAACTGTTATCAAACTTAGCAATAATGATGCATTAATCTGCCAATCAAGTGTGAAAGCTGGCTATGTGTATAGGCATAGTAAACACATATCATCATCATCCTCATTATAATTTATTTATATAGTGTCACTAATAGCGCAGCGCTGTACAGAGAACCCATTCACATCAGTCCCTACCCTATTGGAGCTTACAGTCTAAATTCCCTAATATAGACACACACTCACACACAGACAGAGAGGGAGAGACTAGGGTCAATTTTGATAGCAGCCAATTAACCTAACAGTATGTTTTTTGGAGTGTGGGAGGAAACCCACGCAAACACAGGGAGAACATACAAACTTCACACAGATAAGGCCATTGTTGATATAAGTACTGGCTCTGCTTACCATTGTCCAGTCTAGTACATAACTGTATTAATGCTGTGAAATATTATTACTTTGAATGCCTTAAATATGCAAGAGCGCATTTGGGTAAGTTTATGCTAATAAAAGATATATGCACTTTTCTTGCCTACCCATACTATTTAATAACCACCAAAAATTAAGCAATATGTAAGCACTGCTTCCAGTTGAAATCAGTCTGTCTGTCTATCTATCTATCTATCTATCTATCTTTCTATCTATCTATCTATCGGTCTGTCTATCTTTAAAACTGAAAGACATCCATTAAACATACACAATGACAGCATATTTAGTGTGTAATTGATGCTAAAACACAATTCTCACTCTCCTAATATAGCTGATTTTTGACAATGAACTGCATTTTTCATGTGAAGCATTTGATGTCATAAAGATGTAAACCTCACAAAGCAATTCTGTCACTGGTCAGTTTGCTTGACAGACATCTGACTTTAAGGTACTAGCCAATGGAAACATGGTGACATGTAAATATGAAAGCACATTAGGACAAAATTAGGGATGAGCGCACTCGGATTTCCTGAATCCGAGCCCACCCGAACGTTGCGGATCCGAGTCGGATCCGAGACAGATCCGGGTATTGGCGCCAAATTCAAAAGTGAAACTGAGGCTCTGACTCATAATCCCGTTGTCGGATCTCGCGATACTCGGATCCTATAAATTCCCCGCTAGTCGCCGCCATCTTCACTCGGGCATTGATCAGAGTAGAGGGAGGGTGTGTTAGGTGGTCCTCTGTGCTGTTTAGTTCTGTGCTGTTTAGTTCTGTGCTGTTTAGTTCTGTGCTGTTTAGTTCTGTGCTGTGCTGTGCTGTGCTGTGTTCTGCAGTATCAGTCCAGTGGTGCTGTGTCCTGTGCTCTGTCCTGCTGAGTTCCGTAGTGCTGCTGGGTCCTGTGCCGTGTCCTGTTCAGTCCAGTGGTGCTGTGTCCTGTGCTCTGTGCTTCTAAGGGCATAGTTATTTCCCCAATATTCCCCTGTGTTTAAAAAAATAAAAAAAAGTTTTTTTAAAAAATACCAAAAACTACTTTAATATTTTTTAATTACCACCAAATTTGCAAAACCAATCCTGCAGTATAAGCCCATTGGTACTGCAATATTACCAAGTTCACACATTCAGCAGTAAAAGTCCAGTGGTACTGCAATATTACAAAGTTTACACATTCTGCAGTATCAGTCCAGTGGTGCTGTGTCCTGTGCTCTGTCCTGCTGAGTTCCGTAGTGCTGCTGGATCCTGTGCCGTGTCCTGTTCAGTCCAGTGGTGCTGTGTCCTGTGCTCTGTGCTTCTAAGGGCATAGTTATTTCCCCACTATTCCCAAGTTTTTTAAAAATAAGAAAAAAGTAAAAAAAAATAAAAAATTAAAAAAAAAAAAAATATATATAATAATTATAACCAAATTTGTAAAACCAATCCAGCAGTATAAGTCCATTGGTACTGCAATATTACCAAGTTCACACATTCTGCAGTATCTTGTGCTACATATAATGGAGACCAAAAATTTGGAGGATAAAGTAGGGAAAGATCAAGACCCACTTCCTCCTAATGCTGAAGCTGCTGCCACTAGTCATGACATAGACGATGAAATGCCATCAACGTCGTCTTCCAAGCCCGATGCCCAATCTCGTAGTACCGGGCATGTAAAATCCAAAAAGCCCAAGTTAAGAAAAAGTAGCAAAAAGAGAAACTTAAAATCATCTGAGGAGAAACGTAAAGTTGCCAATATGCCATTTACGACACGGAGTGGCAAGGAACGGCTTAGGCCCTGGCCCGTGTTCATGACTAGTGGTTCAGCTTCACCCACGGATCTTAGCCCTCCTCCTCCTCCCCCCCCCTACAAAAAATTGAAGAGAGTTATGCTGTCAGCAACAAAACAGCAAACAACTCTGCCTTCTAAAGAGAAATTATCACAAATCCCCAAGGCGAGTCCAAGCGTGTTGGTGGTTGTCAAGCCTGACCTTCCCATCACTGTACTTCCCATCACTGTACGGGAAGAGGTGGCTCGGGAGGAGGCTATTGATGATGTAGCTGGCGCTGTGGAGGAACTTGATGATGAGGATGGTGATGTGGTTATTGTAAATGAGGCACCAGGGGGGGAAACAGCTGATGTCCATGGGATGAAAAAGCCCATCGTCATGCCTGGTCAGAAGACCAAAAAATGCACCTCTTCGGTCTGGAGTTATTTTTATCCAAATCCAGACAACCAATGTATGGCAATATGTAGCTTATGTAAAGCTCAAATAAGCAGGGGTAAGGATCTTGCCCACCTAGGAACATCCTCCCTTATACGTCACCTGAATAACCTTCATAGTTCAGTGGTTAGTTCAGGAACTGGGGCTAGGACCCTCATCGGTACAGGGACACCTAAATCCCGTGGTCCAGTTGGATACACACCAGCAACACCCTCCTCGTCAACTTCCTCCACAATCTCCATCAGATTCAGTCCTGCAGCCCAAGTCAGCAGCCAGACTGAGTCCTCCTCAATACGGGATTCATCCGAGGAATCCTGCAGCGGTACGCCTACTACTGCCACTGCTGCTGTTGCTGCTGTTAGTCGGTCATCTTCCCAGAGGGGAAGTCGTAAGACCGCTAAGTCTTTCACCAAACAATTGACCGTCCAACAGTCGTTTGCCATGACCACCAAATACGATAGTAGTCACCCTATTGCAAAGCGTATAACTGCGGCTGTAACTGCAATGTTGGTGTTAGACGTGCGCCCGGTGTCCGCCATCAGTGGAGTGGGATTTAGAGGGTTGATGGAGGTATTGTGTCCCCGGTACCAAATCCCCTCGAGATTCCACTTCACTAGGCAGGCGATACCAAAAATGTACAGAGAAGTACGATCAAGTGTCCTCAGTGCTCTTAAAAATGCGGTTGTACCCACTGTCCACTTAACCACGGACATGTGGACAAGTGGTTCTGGGCAAACGAAGGACTATATGACTGTGACAGCCCACTGGGTTGATGCATCCCCTTCCGCAGCAACAGCAACAGCTGCATCAGTAGCAGCATCTACAAAATGGCTGCTCATGCAAAGGCAGGCAACATTGTGCATTACAGGCTTTAATAAGAGGCACAACGCTGACAACATATTAGAGAAAATGAGGGAAATTATCTCCCAGTGGCTTACCCCACTTAGACTCTCATGGGGATTTGTGGTGTCAGACAATGCCAGTAACATTGTGCGGGCATTAAATATGGGCAATTTCCAGCACGTCCCATGTTTTGCCCACACCATTAATTTGGTGGTGCAGCATTACCTCAAGAGTGACAGGGGTGTGCAGGAGATGCTTGCGGTGGCCCGCAAAATTGCTGGACACTTTCGGCATTCAGCCAGTGCCTACCGCAGACTAGAGGCACATCAAAAAAGCTTGAACCTGCCCTGCCATCACCTCAAACAAGAGGTTGTGACGCGCTGGAACTCCACCCTCTATATGCTGCAGAGGATGGAGGAGCAGCAAAAGGCCATTCAGGCCTACACAGCCACCTACGACATAGGCAAAGGAGTGGGGATGCGCCTGAGTCAAGCGCAGTGGAGACTGATTTCCGTGTTGTGCAAGGTTCTGCAGCCATTTGAACTTGCCACACGAGAAGTCAGTTCCGACACTGCCAGCTTGAGTCAGGTCATTCCCCTGATCAGGCTGTTGCAGAAGCAGCTGGAGAAAGTGAGGGAGGAGCTGGTAAGCCATTGCGATTACAGCAAGCATGTAGCTCTTGTGGATGTAGCCCTTCGTACGCTTTGCCAGGATCCGAGGGTGGTCACTCTTTTAAAGTCAGAGGAATACATTCTGGCCACCGTGCTCGATCCTCGGTTTAAAGCGTATGTTGTGTCTCTGTTTCCGGCGGACAAAAGTCTACAGCGGTGCAAAGACCTGCTGGTCAGGAGATTGTCCTCTGAAGAGGACCGTGACATGCCAACAGCTCCACCCTCATTTTCTTCCACATCTATGGCTGCGAGGAAAAAGCTCAGTTTTCCCAAAAGAGGCACTGGCGGGGATGCTGATAACATCTGGTCCGGACTGAAGGACCTGCCAACCATTGCAGACATGTCTACTCTCGCTGCATTGGATGCTGTGACAATAGAAAAAATTGTGGATGATTACTTTGCTGACACCATCCAAGTAGACATGTCAGACAGTCCATATTGTTACTGGCAGGAAAAAAAGGCAGTTTGGAAGCCCCTGTACAAACTGGCTCTATTTTACCTGAGTTGTCCCCCCTCCAGTGTGTACTCGGAAAGAGTTTTTAGTGCAGCGGGGAACCTGGTCAGTGAGCGGCGAAGGAGGTTGCTTCCTCACAACGTTGAAAAAATGATGTTTATAAAAATGAATAATCAATTCCTCAATGAAGTACAGCACTGCCCTCCAGATACTACAGAGGGACCTGTGGTTGTGGAGTCCAGCGGGGACGAATTGATAATGTGTGATGAGGAGGAAGTACACACTGTAGGGGGAGAGGAATCAGAGGTTGAGGATGAGGACGACATCTTGCCTCAGTAGAGCCTGTTTAGTCTGTCTGTACAGGGAGAGATGAATAGCTTTTTTGGTGTGGGGGCCCAAACAAACCAATCATTTCAGTCAAAGTTGTTTGGTAGGCCCTGTCGCTGAAATGATTTGTGTGTTAAAGTGTGCATGTCCTATTTCAACAGCAGACCTCTCAACTGCAGCTCATCCCTCCTCTGCGGGGATAATGTCTCCTGTGCTCTGACACGTCACTCTGTGTACTCTCAGCCTCAGGATCTGACACTACAGCTACCATGCCTCTTGTAGCAGCCCTCACTCCAGGGCCTCTTCCATGTGCAGTGTCCCCCTCTCTCTTGGGTTCACTATAGTGGCATGGAGTTCTCCCCCATCATCCAGGGCACACATTCCTTGCCCTGGCTCAGTCACCACGCTCAGACTTCCAGGCAATGCTGGGGGAGCCTGGGAGCTTCCACCCCAGGTCCCCAGCTACAACTCTCCTCTCCTGTGTCTTCTCTCTCTTTCTGACACTTTAAAGATCGTGCCTTTAAATGAAAAAGTCAGTCTTCATTGCACGACTATGTGCAAGTGCAACAGGGACATTTTTTTGGGTTTACAAAGTCAAACAATAACACTACGACCCTGTCTGTCTGGGGTCTGTCAATGACGAATTGTCTGGAGCATGTTTGGAGGAGGTATTGTGGCCCCGGTATCAAATTGGGTACCGGGGCCACCCCACTATGCAGTCCAGATACTTGTTTGGTGGAATTCCGACACGTGGAGGGTTTTTAAATTATATTGTGGCCTCGGTACCAAATTGTGTACCGGGGCCACCACACTACGCAGTCAAGATAGATAGATGCGTATCATAGATAAAGTACATTCAGTGGTGTGGGGCAAATTGAAAAATATTCCAAATGCACTGACATTATCAAAAACAAGAGGTTGTCACACGCTAAAACTCCAACATGTATATGATGGAGAGGATGGAGGAGCAGCCGTATGTGTAGTGTAATGCAGATCTGTTGAAGGTTTTTTATATATTTTATTGTGGTGCCCAGTGCCCACTCCTCTACGCAGTCCAGGTACATTTATTGGTGCGAATCATAAAAGTTCAGGGTTTTTAATATATCTTGTGGTGACCCACTCCTCTACGCAGTCCAGGTACATTTATTGGTGCGATTCATAAAAGTTCAGGGTTTTTAATATATTGTGGTGACCCACTCCTCTACGCAGTCCAGGTACATTTATTGGTGCGAATCAAACAAGTTGATGGTTTTCTTATTATATATATTGTGGTGACCCACTCCTCTACGCAGTCCAGGTACATTTATTGGTGCGATTCATAAAAGTTCAGGGTTTTTAATATATTGTGGTGACCCACTCCTCTACGCAGTCCAGGTACATTTATTGGTGCGAATCAAACAAGTTGATGGTTTTCTTATTATATATATTGTGGTGACCCACTCCTCAACGCAGTCCAGGTACATTTATTGGTGCGATTCATAAAAGTTCAGGGTTTTTAATATATTGTGGTGACCCACTCCTCTACGCAGTCCAGGTACATTTATTGGTGCGAATCATAAAAGTTCAGGGTTTTTAATATATATTGTGGTGACCCACTCCTCTACGCAGTCCAGAAAGATACCTTGTTGCAACGTTTTGGACTAATAACTATATTGTGAGGTGTTCAGAATACACTGTAAATTAGTGGAAATGCTTGTTATTGAATGTTATTGAGGTTAATAATAGCCTAGGAGTGAAAATAAGCACAAAAACTTGATTTTTAAACTTTTTATGTTTTTTTAAAAAAAAATCCGAATCCAATACCTTAAATCCGAACCGAGACCTTTCGTCAAGTGTTTTGCGAGACAAATCCGAACCTCAAAAATAACGAAAATCCGGATCCAAAACACAAAACACGAGACCTCAAAAGTCGCCGGTGCACATCCCTAGACAAAATATGCAATAAGATAGAGGCAAAGGGAGATGGCTGCTGGGAATGTATTTCATTTATCCCAGAAAATCTTTAAATCTAAGTATTAATACTACGTTGATGTACTTTTGAAATTGGAGAGCTACTTTTTACTAAAAGTACATCTCCCTTATATAATTAAGTATAATGCAGACCTGCTCAAAAACTTAGTATAATTAAAGAAGTCTTATGCAATAAATGATGATGATGAGAGCTGCTTATGTGAATGTCTATAGTGGTTTTCTCTACCAGTGTCATTGTATTAGACAACTGTTATCAAACTTAGCAATAATGATGCATTAATCTGCCAATCAAGTGTGAAAGCTGGCTATGTGTATAGGCATAGTAAACACATATCATCATCATCCTCATTATCATTTATTTATATAGTGTCACTAATAGCGCAGCGCTGTACAGAGAACCCATTCACATCAGTCCCTACCCTATTGGAGCTTACAGTCTAAATTCCCTAATATAGACACACACTCACACACAGACAGAGAGGGAGAGACTAGGGTCAATTTTGATAGCAGCCAATTAACCTAACAGTATGTTTTTTGGAGTGTGGGAGGAAACCACAGCACCCGGAGGAAACCCACGCAAACACAGGGAGAACATACAAACTTCACACAGATAAGGCCATTGTTGATATAAGTACTGGCTCTGCTTACCATTGTCCAGTCTAGTACATAACTGTATTAATGCTGTGAAATATTATTACTTTGAATGCCTTAAATATGCAAGAGCGCATTTGGGTAAGTTTATGCTAATAAAAGATATATGCACTTTTCTTGCCTACCCATACTATTTAATAACCACCAAAAATTAAGCAATATGTAAGCACTGCTTCCAGTTGAAATCAGTCTGTCTGTCTGTCTGTCTGTCTGTCTATCTATCTATCTATCTATCTTTCTATCTTTCTATCTATCTATCCGTCTGTCTATCTTTAAAACTGAAAGACATCCATTAAACATACACAATGACAGCATATTTAGTGTGTAATTGATGCTAAAACACAATTCTCACTCTCCTAATATAGCTGATTTTTGACAATGAACTGCATTTTTCATGTGAAGCATTTGATGTCATAAAGATGTAAACCTCACAAAGCAATTCTGTCACTGGTCAGTTTGCTTGACAGACATCTGACTTTAAGGTACTAGCCAATGGAAACATGGTGACATGTATATATGAAAGCACATTAGGACAAAATATGCAATAAGATAGAGGCAAAGGGAGATGGCTGCTGGGAATGTATTTCATTTATCCCAGAAAATCTTTAAATCTAAGTATTAATACTACGTTGATGTACTTTTGAAATTGGAGAGCTACTTTTTACTAAAAGTACATCTCCCTTATATAATTAAGTATAATGCAGACCTGCTCAAAAACTTAGTATAATTAAAGAAGTCTTATGCCATAAATGATGATGATGAGAGCTGCTTATGTGAATGTCTATAGTGGTTTTCTCTACCAGTGTCATTGTATTAGACAACTGTTATCAAACTTAGCAATAATGATGCATTAATCTGCCAATCAAGTGTGAAAGCTGGCTATTTGTATAGGCATAGTAAACACATATCATCATCATCCTCATTATCATTTATTTATATAGTGTCACTAATAGCGCAGCGCTGTACAGAGAACCCATTCACATCAGTCCCTACCCTATTGGAGCTTACAGTCTAAATTCCCTAATATAGACACACACTCACACACAGACAGAGAGGGAGAGACTAGGGTCAATTTTGATAGCAGCCAATTAACCTAACAGTATGTTTTTTGGAGTGTGGGAGGAAACCACAGCACCCGGAGGAAACCCACGCAAACACAGGGAGAACATACAAACTTCACACAGATAAGGCCATTGTTGATATAAGTACTGGCTCTGCTTACCATTGTCCAGTCTAGTACATAACTGTATTAATGCTGTGAAATATTATTACTTTGAATGCCTTAAATATGCAAGAGCGCATTTGGGTAAGTTTATGCTAATAAAAGATATATGCACTTTTCTTGCCTACCCATACTATTTAATAACCACCAAAAATTAAGCAATATGTAAGCACTGCTTCCAGTTGAAATCAGTCTGTCTGTCTGTCTATCTATCTATCTATCTATCTTTCTATCTATCTATCTTTCTATCTTTCTATCTATCTATCCGTCTGTCTATCTTTAAAACTGAAAGACATCCATTAAACATACACAATGACAGCATATTTAGTGTGTAATTGATGCTAAAACACAATTCTCACTCTCCTAATATAGCTGATTTTTGACAATGAACTGCATTTTTCATGTGAAGCATTTGATGTCATAAAGATGTAAACCTCACAAAGCAATTCTGTCACTGGTCAGTTTGCTTGACAGACATCTGACT
>NW_027445925.1:160000-190364 GCF_038048845.1 Mixophyes fleayi
TTATCCCAGAAAATCTTTAAATCTAAGTATTAATACTACGTTGATGTACTTTTGAAATTGGAGAGCTACTTTTTACTAAAAGTACATCTCCCTTATATAATTAAGTATAATGCAGACCTGCTCAAAAACTTAGTATAATTAAAGAAGTCTTATGCCATAAATGATGATGATGAGAGCTGCTTATGTGAATGTCTATAGTGGTTTTCTCTACCAGTGTCACTGTATTAGACAACTGTTATCAAACTTAGCAATAATGATGCATTAATCTGCCAATCAAGTGTGAAAGCTGGCTATGTGTATAGGCATAGTAAACACATATCATCATCATCCTCATTATCATTTATTTATATAGTGTCACTAATAGCGCAGCGCTGTACAGAGAACCCATTCACATCAGTCCCTACCCTATTGGAGCTTACAGTCTAAATTCCCTAATATAGACACACACTCACACACAGACAGAGAGGGAGAGACTAGGGTCAATTTTGATAGCAGCCAATTAACCTAACAGTATGTTTTTTGGAGTGTGGGAGGAAACCCACGCAAACACAGGGAGAACATACAAACTTCACACAGATAAGGCCATTGTTGATATAAGTACTGGCTCTGCTTACCATTGTCCAGTCTAGTACATAACTGTATTAATGCTGTGAAATATTATTACTTTGAATGCCTTAAATATGCAAGAGCGCATTTGGGTAAGTTTATGCTAATAAAAGATATATGCACTTTTCTTGCCTACCCATACTATTTAATAACCACCAAAAATTAAGCAATATGTAAGCACTGCTTCCAGTTGAAATCAGTCTGTCTGTCTGTCTATCTATCTATCTATCTATCTATCTTTCTATCTATCTATCTTTCTATCTTTCTATCTATCTATCCGTCTGTCTATCTTTAAAACTGAAAGACATCCATTAAACATACACAATGACAGCATATTTAGTGTGTAATTGATGCTAAAACACAATTCTCACTCTCCTAATATAGCTGATTTTTGACAATGAACTGCATTTTTCATGTGAAGCATTTGATGTCATAAAGATGTAAACCTCACAAAGCAATTCTGTCACTGGTCAGTTTGCTTGACAGACATCTGACTTTAAGGTACTAGCCAATGGAAACATGGTGACATGTAAATATGAAAGCACATTAGGACAAAATATGCAATAAGATAGAGGCAAAGGGAGATGGCTGCTGGGAATGTATTTCATTTATCCCAGAAAATCTTTAAATCTAAGTATTAATACTACGTTGATGTACTTTTGAAATTGGAGAGCTACTTTTTACTAAAAGTACATCTCCCTTATATAATTAAGTATAATGCAGACCTGCTCAAAAACTTAGTATAATTAAAGAAGTCTTATGCAATAAATGATGATGATGAGAGCTGCTTATGTGAATGTCTATAGTGGTTTTCTCTACCAGTGTCACTGTATTAGACAACTGTTATCAAACTTAGCAATAATGATGCATTAATCTGCCAATCAAGTGTGAAAGCTGGCTATGTGTATAGGCATAGTAAACACATATCATCATCATCCTCATTATCATTTATTTATATAGTGTCACTAATAGCGCAGCGCTGTACAGAGAACCCATTCACATCAGTCCCTACCCTATTGGAGCTTACAGTCTAAATTCCCTAATATAGACACACACTCACACACAGACAGAGAGGGAGAGACTAGGGTCAATTTTGATAGCAGCCAATTAACCTAACAGTATGTTTTTTGGAGTGTGGGAGGAAACCACAGCACCCGGAGGAAACCCACGCAAACACAGGGAGAACATACAAACTTCACACAGATAAGGCCATTGTTGATATAAGTACTGGCTCTGCTTACCATTGTCCAGTCTAGTACATAACTGTATTAATGCTGTGAAATATTATTACTTTGAATGCCTTAAATATGCAAGAGCGCATTTGGGTAAGTTTATGCTAATAAAAGATATATGCACTTTTCTTGCCTACCCATACTATTTAATAACCACCAAAAATTAAGCAATATGTAAGCACTGCTTCCAGTTGAAATCAGTCTGTCTGTCTGTCTGTCTATCTATCTATCTATCTATCTATCTATCTATCTATCTATCTATCTATCTATCTTTCTATCTTTCTATCTATCTATCCGTCTGTCTATCTTTAAAACTGAAAGACATCCATTAAACATACACAATGACAGCATATTTAGTGTGTAATTGATGCTAAAACACAATTCTCACTCTCCTAATATAGCTGATTTTTGACAATGAACTGCATTTTTCATGTGAAGCATTTGATGTCATAAAGATGTAAACCTCACAAAGCAATTCTGTCACTGGTCAGTTTGCTTGACAGACATCTGACTTTAAGGTACTAGCCAATGGAAACATGGTGACATGTAAATATGAAAGCACATTAGGACAAAATATGCAATAAGATAGAGGCAAAGGGAGATGGCTGCTGGGAATGTATTTCATTTATCCCAGAAAATCTTTAAATCTAAGTATTAATACTACGTTGATGTACTTTTGAAATTGGAGAGCTACTTTTTACTAAAAGTACATCTCCCTTATATAATTAAGTATAATGCAGACCTGCTCAAAAACTTAGTATAATTAAAGAAGTCTTATGCAATAAATGATGATGATGAGAGCTGCTTATGTGAATGTCTATAGTGGTTTTCTCTACCAGTGTCACTGTATTAGACAACTGTTATCAAACTTAGCAATAATGATGCATTAATCTGCCAATCAAGTGTGAAAGCTGGCTATGTGTATAGGCATAGTAAACACATATCATCATCATCCTCATTATCATTTATTTATATAGTGTCACTAATAGCGCAGCGCTGTACAGAGAACCCATTCACATCAGTCCCTACCCTATTGGAGCTTACAGTCTAAATTCCCTAATATAGACACACACTCACACACAGACAGAGAGGGAGAGACTAGGGTCAATTTTGATAGCAGCCAATTAACCTAACAGTATGTTTTTTGGAGTGTGGGAGGAAACCACAGCACCCGGAGGAAAGCCACGCAAACACAGGGAGAACATACAAACTTCACACAGATAAGGCCATTGTTGATATAAGTACTGGCTCTGCTTACCATTGTCCAGTCTAGTACATAACTGTATTAATGCTGTGAAATATTATTACTTTGAATGCCTTAAATATGCAAGAGCGCATTTGGGTAAGTTTATGCTAATAAAAGATATATGCACTTTTCTTGCCTACCCATACTATTTAATAACCACCAAAAATTAAGCAATATGTAAGCACTGCTTCCAGTTGAAATCAGTCTGTCTGTCTATCTATCTATCTATCTATCTATCTTTCTATCTATCTATCTTTCTATCTTTCTATCTATCTATCCGTCTGTCTATCTTTAAAACTGAAAGACATCCATTAAACATACACAATGACAGCATATTTAGTGTGTAATTGATGCTAAAACACAATTCTCACTCTCCTAATATAGCTGATTTTTGACAATGAACTGCATTTTTCATGTGAAGCATTTGATGTCATAAAGATGTAAACCTCACAAAGCAATTCTGTCACTGGTCAGTTTGCTTGACAGACATCTGACTTTAAGGTACTAGCCAATGGAAACATGGTGACATGTAAATATGAAAGCACATTAGGACAAAATATGCAATAAGATAGAGGCAAAGGGAGATGGCTGCTGGGAATGTATTTCATTTATCCCAGAAAATCTTTAAATCTAAGTATTAATACTACGTTGATGTACTTTTGAAATTGGAGAGCTACTTTTTACTAAAAGTACATCTCCCTTATATAATTAAGTATAATGCAGACCTGCTCAAAAACTTAGTATAATTAAAGAAGTCTTATGCCATAAATGATGATGATGAGAGCTGCTTATGTGAATGTCTATAGTGGTTTTCTCTAGCAGTGTCACTGTATTAGACAACTGTTATCAAACTTAGCAATAATGATGCATTAATCTGCCAATCAAGTGTGAAAGCTGGCTATGTGTATAGGCATAGTAAACACATATCATCATCATCCTCATTATCATTTATTTATATAGTGTCACTAATAGCGCAGCGCTGTACAGAGAACCCATTCACATCAGTCCCTACCCTATTGGAGCTTACAGTCTAAATTCCCTAATATAGACACACACTCACACACAGACAGAGAGGGAGAGACTAGGGTCAATTTTGATAGCAGCCAATTAACCTAACAGTATGTTTTTTGGAGTGTGGGAGGAAACCCACGCAAACACAGGGAGAACATACAAACTTCACACAGATAAGGCCATTGTTGATATAAGTACTGGCTCTGCTTACCATTGTCCAGTCTAGTACATAACTGTATTAATGCTGTGAAATATTATTACTTTGAATGCCTTAAATATGCAAGAGCGCATTTGGGTAAGTTTATGCTAATAAAAGATATATGCACTTTTCTTGCCTACCCATACTATTTAATAACCACCAAAAATTAAGCAATATGTAAGCACTGCTTCCAGTTGAAATCAGTCTGTCTGTCTATCTATCTATCTATCTATCTTTCTATCTATCTATCTTTCTATCTTTCTATCTATCTATCCGTCTGTCTATCTTTAAAACTGAAAGACATCCATTAAACATACACAATGACAGCATATTTAGTGTGTAATTGATGCTAAAACACAATTCTCACTCTCCTAATATAGCTGATTTTTGACAATGAACTGCATTTTTCATGTGAAGCATTTGATGTCATAAAGATGTAAACCTCACAAAGCAATTCTGTCACTGGTCAGTTTGCTTGACAGACATCTGACTTTAAGGTACTAGCCAATGGAAACATGGTGACATGTAAATATGAAAGCACATTAGGACAAAATATGCAATAAGATAGAGGCAAAGGGAGATGGCTGCTGGGAATGTATTTCATTTATCCCAGAAAATCTTTAAATCTAAGTATTAATACTACGTTGATGTACTTTTGAAATTGGAGAGCTACTTTTTACTAAAAGTACATCTCCCTTATATAATTAAGTATAATGCAGACCTGCTCAAAAACTTAGTATAATTAAAGAAGTCTTATGCCATAAATGATGATGATGAGAGCTGCTTATGTGAATGTCTATAGTGGTTTTCTCTACCAGTGTCACTGTATTAGACAACTGTTATCAAACTTAGCAATAATGATGCATTAATCTGCCAATCAAGTGTGAAAGCTGGCTATGTGTATAGGCATAGTAAACACATATCATCATCATCCTCAGGGCCGGACTGGGACTAAAAATCAGCCCTGGCATTTAAAGCACACAGGCCCACGTGGACTCCATGCACTATATTGTTGCACACTGATGCTGGCGCAGTACAACATGATGTAGTATGAGTGTGTGTGTGGGGGGGGAGGGGGTATTTATTTCTCCTAATGACCCTCAACATTACATTATTAGCACCCCAATTACATCAATAAATACCATGACAATACATTATTAGTACCCAAATTACAGCAATAAATAACCCCCCACACACACTCATACTACATCAATCACCCCCACATTATAGCAACCGGCATCACCCCCCACATTACAGCATCACTCCCCACATTACAGCGTCCAGCATCACCCCCCACATTACAGCGTCCAGCATCACTCCCCACATTACAGCGTCCAGCATCACCCCCCACATTACAGAGTCCAGCATCACCCCCCACATTACAGCGTCCAGCATCACCCCCCACATTACAGCAACCGGCATCACCCCCCACATTACAGCGTCCAGCGTCACCACCCACATTATAACAATACCCTCTCCTACTTATTAGCAATACTAAGCACCAAACACACTACAACATTGCCACCAGCACGCCACCCCATACTACAGCAATACCACCAATTATACAGACGCCACTGTAGGAAACAATGTTTTGCTTTTTTCAAATCTCCCACAAAATAGCAACTACGAACAGAGTACTTACACACACATATAGGTAACAGGTACCCTTTTCCCTCAATGAAATAGTAATGGCAGAATTTTCATGAATCATTCCACATGAAATAAAACTAACATATATCTAAAAAAAACATAACTATTGAATGATCAGTTGAACCCACACGGCCGCATTAAAAGTATTTCCATCTACAGCAAAATGTCAGAGAAAAATATTTTTGTTTTACTACAGTAATTGGATATGCGTCTTTTCTATTCATTTTAAATAACACAGTATATAAATTAAGGGGGATAGAGGAGGTGGGTGAGAAATAATTGGATGTGACCCATCATGATCCATCAGTTTGATTAGATAGGAAACATTTAGATTATTTACCTGGAGACGTCTACCCCCTTGACTCACAGGCAGGGCTGACAAGAGGAATTTTGGGCCCTGATACAGCAACTTCTTTGGGCTCCCATCATATTCAACAATGAAAAACTTGCCTTTGGCAGAAGTTCATATGATGCCACACCGTAGTGTGCCCAGTTCATATTATGCCACATCGTAGTGCCCCAAGGTCATATTATGCCACATAGTATTACCCTCAATTCATATTTGGTCATGCAGAAGTGCCCACAAATCATATTATGGCATAGTAGTGCCCCCAAAACATATACCATACAGTAGTGCCCACAAATCATATTATGTCACAACAGTGCCTCCAAATCATATTATGCCACAATAGTGACCCCAAATAACATTATGCCATAGTAGTGCCCCCAAATCATTAGTAAAGCTCAGACAAAAACTCATTCACAAATAAAAATTGGTACAGCATATCAGATTCTGAGTGTGAGTCCCAAGAGCAGCTTAATACATCATTTACAATGCAAACAAAAATAGATATATTGACATAATTACAGATAAAATTTATGACAAGCAATGTTTTTTCCTCTTAATTAAAAATCTCTGTACAGATAAATATGCAAAAAACATTACAGCGCAATAATGAGCAATACATAGTGTTAAACATTATTGGATACGCTGTAGTGTTCCCAGTTCAAGAAAGGATGGTTAAAAACATATTCCACACGAGCAAATATATGAACTTACCTGATTATGGCATCCTGTGTTCTGTTCTCCTACTGGGCACGCTGGGCGAGGAGGGATCAGCAGCTGTCAGCTCACACAGGCAGTGGGGAGCAGGAATAGAGGGCAGTGGTCGAAGCAGAAATTTAGGAGTGGGGGTATAGAAAATATAAGTGAATGGAGTATGAAGGCTTGATTTTTTATTGTCCCCTCTGTGCATTTCCATTCTTCATTACTACTTGTGTTTTATGATGGCTGCATCCCTGACATTCCCATTCTTAAGATGTCTCTCCCTTTACACTTTCTTTTACCTATGCCCCTGCACCACCTTCTCCGCTGTCTCTAACAAATCTTCCTGTACCACTTACTCCCCTGGCTCTCTCACACGTCTTCCTGCACCCTCTACCCCCCGGCTCTCTCACTCCTCTTCCTGCACTCCCTACCACCCTGGCTCTCTCACCCCCTCTCCCAGAACCCCCTTCCCCTTTGGCTCTCTCACCCCCTCTCCCAGCACCCCCTTCTCCTTTGGCTCTCTCACCCCCTCTCCCAGCACCCCCTTCCCCTTTGGCTCTCTCACCCCCTCTCCCAGAACCCCCTTCCCCTTTGGCTCTCTCACCCCCTCTCCCAGCACCCCCTGGCTCTCTCACCCCCTCTCCCAGAACCCCCTTCCCCTTTGGCTCTCTCACCCCCTCTCCCAGCACCCCCTGGCTCTCTCACCCCTTCTCCTAGCACCCCCTGGCTCTCTCACCCCTCTCACAGCACCTCTTCCCCTTTGGCTCTCTCACCCCCTTCGGCTCTCTCACCCCCTTTCCCAGCACCCCCTGGCTCTCACCCCCTCTCCCAGCACCCCCTTCAGCTCTCTCACCCCCTCTCCCAGCACCCCCTTCAGCTCTCTCACCCCCTCTCCCAGCACCCCCTTCAGCTCTCTCACCCCCTCTCCCAGCACCCCCTTCAGCTCTCTCTCCCCCTTTCTCAGAACCCCCTTCAGCTCTCTCTCCCCCTTTCCCAGCACCCCCTTCGGCTTTCACCTCCTTTCCCAGCACCCCCTTCGGCTCTCTCACCCCCTCTCCCAGCATGCCCTGGCTCTCACCCCCTCTCCCAGCACCCCCTTCGGCTCTCTCACCCCCTCTCCCAGCACCCCCTTCGGCTCTCTCACCCCCTCTCCCAGCACCCCCTTCGGCTCTCTCACCCCCTCTCCCAGCACCCCCTTCGGCTCTCACCCCCTCTCCCAGTATGCCCTGGCTCTCACCCCCTCTCCCTGCACCCCTTTCGGCTCTCTCACCCCCTCTCCCAGCACCCCCTGGCTCTCACCCCCGCGACCCCCCCCCCCCCAGTAAATCGCGGACACCCCCCCCCCGAAAATCGCGGCACCCCCGCGACCCCCCCTCCCCCCCGAAAATCGCGGCACCCCCGCGACCCCCTCCCCCCCGAAAATCGCGACCCCCCTCCTCTTCAGTAAAAGAAAAAACAAATTAAAAAAAAAAGTAAACTCACCAGTGTAACTGGCTGCACAGCATAACGGGGGAGGGAGCTGGGGAGCGCGCAGCAGAGGTGGCTGGTTCCTGAACCCAGCCACCAAGAAGACAGGGGGAGTCGGGCCGGCCCATATAGCCATCGGCCCTTCTGGCATTTGCCAGAAGTGCCAGATGGCCAGTCCGGCCCTGATCATCCTCATTATCATTTATTTATATAGTGTCACTAATAGCGCAGCGCTGTACAGAGAACCCATTCACATCAGTCCCTACCCTATTGGAGCTTACAGTCTAAATTCCCTAATATAGACACACACTCACACACAGACAGAGAGGGAGAGACTAGGGTCAATTTTGATAGCAGCCAATTAACCTAACAGTATGTTTTTTGGAGTGTGGGAGGAAACCCACGCAAACACAGGGAGAACATACAAACTTCACACAGATAAGGCCATTGTTGATATAAGTACTGGCTCTGCTTACCATTGTCCAGTCTAGTACATAACTGTATTAATGCTGTGAAATATTATTACTTTGAATGCCTTAAATATGCAAGAGCGCATTTGGGTAAGTTTATGCTAATAAAAGATATATGCACTTTTCTTGCCTACCCATACTATTTAATAACCACCAAAAATTAAGCAATATGTAAGCACTGCTTCCAGTTGAAATCAGTCTGTCTGTCTGTCTATCTATCTATCTATCTTTCTATCTTTCTATCTATCTATCCGTCTGTCTATCTTTAAAACTGAAAGACATCCATTAAACATACACAATGACAGCATATTTAGTGTGTAATTGATGCTAAAACACAATTCTCACTCTCCTAATATAGCTGATTTTTGACAATGAACTGCATTTTTCATGTGAAGCATTTGATGTCATAAAGATGTAAACCTCACAAAGCAATTCTGTCACTGGTCAGTTTGCTTGACAGACATCTGACTTTAAGGTACTAGCCAATGGAAACATGGTGACATGTAAATATGAAAGCACATTAGGACAAAATATGCAATAAGATAGAGGCAAAGGGAGATGGCTGCTGGGAATGTATTTCATTTATCCCAGAAAATCTTTAAATCTAAGTATTAATACTACGTTGATGTACTTTTGAAATTGGAGAGCTACTTTTTACTAAAAGTACATCTCCCTTATATAATTAAGTATAATGCAGACCTGCTCAAAAACTTAGTATAATTAAAGAAGTCTTATGCCATAAATGATGATGATGAGAGCTGCTTATGTGAATGTCTATAGTGGTTTTCTCTACCAGTGTCACTGTATTAGACAACTGTTATCAAACTTAGCAATAATGATGCATTAATCTGCCAATCAAGTGTGAAAGCTGGCTATGTGTATAGGCATAGTAAACACATATCATCATCATCCTCAGGGCCGGACTGGGACTAAAAATCAGCCCTGGCATTTAAAGCACACAGGCCCACGTGGACTCCATGCACTATATTGTTGCACACTGATGCTGGCGCAGTACAACATGATGTAGTATGAGTGTGTGTGGGGGGGGAGGGGGTATTTATTTCTCCTAATGACCCTCAACATTACATTATTAGCACCCCAATTACATCAATAAATACCATGACAATACATTATTAGTACCCAAATTACAGCAATAAATAACCCCCCACACACACTCATACTACATCAATCACCCCCACATTATAGCAACCGGCATCACCCCCCACATTACAGCATCACTCCCCACATTACAGCGTCCAGCATCACCCCCCACATTACAGCGTCCAGCATCACTCCCCACATTACAGCGTCCAGCATCACCCCCCACATTACAGAGTCCAGCATCACCCCCCACATTACAGCGTCCAGCATCACCCCCCACATTACAGCAACCGGCATCACCCCCCACATTACAGCGTCCAGCGTCACCACCCACATTATAACAATACCCTCTCCTACTTATTAGCAATACTAAGCACCAAACACACTACAACATTGCCACCAGCACGCCACCCCATACTACAGCAATACCACCAATTATACAGACGCCACTGTAGGAAACAATGTTTTGCTTTTTTCAAATCTCCCACAAAATAGCAACTACGAACAGAGTACTTACACACACATATAGGTAACAGGTACCCTTTTCCCTCAATGAAATAGTAATGGCAGAATTTTCATGAATCATTCCACATGAAATAAAACTAACATATATCTAAAAAAAACATAACTATTGAATGATCAGTTGAACCCACACGGCCGCATTAAAAGTATTTCCATCTACAGCAAAATGTCAGAGAAAAATATTTTTGTTTTACTACAGTAATTGGATATGCGTCTTTTCTATTCATTTTAAATAACACAGTATATAAATTAAGGGGGATAGAGGAGGTGGGTGAGAAATAATTGGATGTGACCCATCATGATCCATCAGTTTGATTAGATAGGAAACATTTAGATTATTTACCTGGAGACGTCTACCCCCTTGACTCACAGGCAGGGCTGACAAGAGGAATTTTGGGCCCTGATACAGCAACTTCTTTGGGCTCCCATCATATTCAACAATGAAAAACTTGCCTTTGGCAGAAGTTCATATGATGCCACACCGTAGTGTGCCCAGTTCATATTATGCCACATCGTAGTGCCCCAAGGTCATATTATGCCACATAGTATTACCCTCAATTCATATTTGGTCATGCAGAAGTGCCCACAAATCATATTATGGCATAGTAGTGCCCCCAAAACATATACCATACAGTAGTGCCCACAAATCATATTATGTCACAACAGTGCCTCCAAATCATATTATGCCACAATAGTGACCCCAAATAACATTATGCCATAGTAGTGCCCCCAAATCATTAGTAAAGCTCAGACAAAAACTCATTCACAAATAAAAATTGGTACAGCATATCAGATTCTGAGTGTGAGTCCCAAGAGCAGCTTAATACATCATTTACAATGCAAACAAAAATAGATATATTGACATAATTACAGATAAAATTTATGACAAGCAATGTTTTTTCCTCTTAATTAAAAATCTCTGTACAGATAAATATGCAAAAAACATTACAGCGCAATAATGAGCAATACATAGTGTTAAACATTATTGGATACGCTGTAGTGTTCCCAGTTCAAGAAAGGATGGTTAAAAACATATTCCACACGAGCAAATATATGAACTTACCTGATTATGGCATCCTGTGTTCTGTTCTCCTACTGGGCACGCTGGGCGAGGAGGGATCAGCAGCTGTCAGCTCACACAGGCAGTGGGGAGCAGGAATAGAGGGCAGTGGTCGAAGCAGAAATTTAGGAGTGGGGGTATAGAAAATATAAGTGAATGGAGTATGAAGGCTTGATTTTTTATTGTCCCCTCTGTGCATTTCCATTCTTCATTACTACTTGTGTTTTATGATGGCTGCATCCCTGACATTCCCATTCTTAAGATGTCTCTCCCTTTACACTTTCTTTTACCTATGCCCCTGCACCACCTTCTCCGCTGTCTCTAACAAATCTTCCTGTACCACTTACTCCCCTGGCTCTCTCACACGTCTTCCTGCACCCTCTACCCCCCGGCTCTCTCACTCCTCTTCCTGCACTCCCTACCACCCTGGCTCTCTCACCCCCTCTCCCAGAACCCCCTTCCCCTTTGGCTCTCTCACCCCCTCTCCCAGCACCCCCTTCTCCTTTGGCTCTCTCACCCCCTCTCCCAGCACCCCCTTCCCCTTTGGCTCTCTCACCCCCTCTCCCAGAACCCCCTTCCCCTTTGGCTCTCTCACCCCCTCTCCCAGCACCCCCTGGCTCTCTCACCCCCTCTCCCAGAACCCCCTTCCCCTTTGGCTCTCTCACCCCTTCTCCTAGCACCCCCTGGCTCTCTCACCCCTCTCACAGCACCTCTTCCCCTTTGGCTCTCTCACCCCCTTCGGCTCTCTCACCCCCTTTCCCAGCACCCCCTGGCTCTCACCCCCTCTCCCAGCACCCCCTTCAGCTCTCTCACCCCCTCTCCCAGCACCCCCTTCAGCTCTCTCACCCCCTCTCCCAGCACCCCCTTCAGCTCTCTCACCCCCTCTCCCAGCACCCCCTTCAGCTCTCTCACCCCCTCTCCCAGCACCCCCTTCAGCTCTCTCTCCCCCTTTCTCAGAACCCCCTTCAGCTCTCTCTCCCCCTTTCCCAGCACCCCCTTCGGCTTTCACCTCCTTTCCCAGCACCCCCTTCGGCTCTCTCACCCCCTCTCCCAGCATGCCCTGGCTCTCACCCCCTCTCCCAGCACCCCCTTCGGCTCTCTCACCCCCTCTCCCAGCACCCCCTTCGGCTCTCTCACCCCCTCTTTCAGCACCCCCTTCGGCTCTCTCACCCCCTCTCCCAGCACCCCCTTCGGCTCTCACCCCCTCTCCCAGTATGCCCTGGCTCTCACCCCCTCTCCCTGCACCCCTTTCGGCTCTCTCACCCCCTCTCCCAGCACCCCCTGGCTCTCACCCCCGCGACCCCCCCCCCCAGTAAATCGCGGACACCCCCCCCCGAAAATCGCGGCACCCCCGCGACCCCCCCCCCCCCCGAAAATCGCGGCACCCCCGCGACTCCCCCTAAAATCGCGGCACCACGCGACCCCCCCTAAAATCGCGGGCACCCCCCCGAAAATCGCGGCACCCCCGCAACCCCCCCTCCCCCCCGAAAATCGCGGCACCCCCGCGACCCCCTCCCCCCCGAAAATCGCGACCCCCCTCCTCTTCAGTAAAAGAAAAAACAAATTAAAAAAAAAAGTAAACTCACCAGTGTAACTGGCTGCACAGCATAACGGGGGAGGGAGCTGGGGAGCGCGCAGCAGAGGTGGCTGGTTCCTGAACCCAGCCACCAAGAAGACAGGGGGAGTCGGGCCGGCCCATATAGCCATCGGCCCTTCTGGCATTTGCCAGAAGTGCCAGATGGCCAGTCCGGCCCTGATCATCCTCATTATCATTTATTTATATAGTGTCACTAATAGCGCAGCGCTGTACAGAGAACCCATTCACATCAGTCCCTACCCTATTGGAGCTTACAGTCTAAATTCCCTAATATAGACACACACTCACACACAGACAGAGAGGGAGAGACTAGGGTCAATTTTGATAGCAGCCAATTAACCTAACAGTATGTTTTTTGGAGTGTGGGAGGAAACCCACGCAAACACAGGGAGAACATACAAACTTCACACAGATAAGGCCATTGTTGATATAAGTACTGGCTCTGCTTACCATTGTCCAGTCTAGTACATAACTGTATTAATGCTGTGAAATATTATTACTTTGAATGCCTTAAATATGCAAGAGCGCATTTGGGTAAGTTTATGCTAATAAAAGATATATGCACTTTTCTTGCCTACCCATACTATTTAATAACCACCAAAAATTAAGCAATATGTAAGCACTGCTTCCAGTTGAAATCAGTCTGTCTGTCTGTCTGTCTATCTATCTATCTTTCTATCTATCTATCTTTCTATCTTTCTATCTATCTATCCGTCTGTCTATCTTTAAAACTGAAAGACATCCATTAAACATACACAATGACAGCATATTTAGTGTGTAATTGATGCTAAAACACAATTCTCACTCTCCTAATATAGCTGATTTTTGACAATGAACTGCATTTTTCATGTGAAGCATTTGATGTCATAAAGATGTAAACCTCACAAAGCAATTCTGTCACTGGTCAGTTTGCTTGACAGACATCTGACTTTAAGGTACTAGCCAATGGAAACATGGTGACATGTAAATATGAAAGCACATTAGGACAAAATATGCAATAAGATAGAGGCAAAGGGAGATGGCTGCTGGGAATGTATTTCATTTATCCCAGAAAATCTTTAAATCTAAGTATTAATACTACGTTGATGTACTTTTGAAATTGGAGAGCTACTTTTTACTAAAAGTACATCTCCCTTATATAATTAAGTATAATGCAGACCTGCTCAAAAACTTAGTATAATTAAAGAAGTCTTATGCCATAAATGATGATGATGAGAGCTGCTTATGTGAATGTCTATAGTGGTTTTCTCTACCAGTGTCACTGTATTAGACAACTGTTATCAAACTTAGTAATAATGATGCATTAATCTGCCAATCAAGTGTGAAAGCTGGCTATGTGTATAGGCATAGTAAACACATATCATCATCATCCTCATTATCATTTATTTATATAGTGTCACTAATAGCGCAGCGCTGTACAGAGAACCCATTCACATCAGTCCCTACCCTATTGGAGCTTACAGTCTAAATTCCCTAATATAGACACACACTCACACACAGACAGAGAGGGAGAGACTAGGGTCAATTTTGATAGCAGCCAATTAACCTAACAGTATGTTTTTTGGAGTGTGGGAGGAAACCACAGCACCCGGAGGAAACCCACGCAAACACAGGGAGAACATACAAACTTCACACAGATAAGGCCATTGTTGATATAAGTACTGGCTCTGCTTACCATTGTCCAGTCTAGTACATAACTGTATTAATGCTGTGAAATATTATTACTTTGAATGCCTTAAATATGCAAGAGCGCATTTGGGTAAGTTTATGCTAATAAAAGATATATGCACTTTTCTTGCCTACCCATACTATTTAATAACCACCAAAAATTAAGCAATATGTAAGCACTGCTTCCAGTTGAAATCAGTCTGTCTGTCTGTCTATCTATCTATCTTTCTATCTATCTATCTTTCTATCTTTCTATCTATCTATCCGTCTGTCTATCTTTAAAACTGAAAGACATCCATTAAACATACACAATGACAGCATATTTAGTGTGTAATTGATGCTAAAACACAATTCTCACTCTCCTAATATAGCTGATTTTTGACAATGAACTGCATTTTTCATGTGAAGCATTTGATGTCATAAAGATGTAAACCTCACAAAGCAATTCTGTCACTGGTCAGTTTGCTTGACAGACATCTGACTTTAAGGTACTAGCCAATGGAAACATGGTGACATGTAAATATGAAAGCACATTAGGACAAAATATGCAATAAGATAGAGGCAAAGGGAGATGGCTGCTGGGAATGTATTTCATTTATCCCAGAAAATCTTTAAATCTAAGTATTAATACTACGTTGATGTACTTTTGAAATTGGAGAGCTACTTTTTACTAAAAGTACATCTCCCTTATATAATTAAGTATAATGCAGACCTGCTCAAAAACTTAGTATAATTAAAGAAGTCTTATGCCATAAATGATGATGATGAGAGCTGCTTATGTGAATGTCTATAGTGGTTTTCTCTACCAGTGTCACTGTATTAGACAACTGTTATCAAACTTAGCAATAATGATGCATTAATCTGCCAATCAAGTGTGAAAGCTGGCTATGTGTATAGGCATAGTAAACACATATCATCATCATCCTCAGGGCCGGACTGGGACTAAAAATCAGCCCTGGCATTTAAAGCACACAGGCCCACGTGGACTCCATGCACTATATTGTTGCACACTGATGCTGGCGCAGTACAACATGATGTAGTATGAGTGTGTGTGGGGGGGGAGGGGGTATTTATTTCTCCTAATGACCCTCAACATTACATTATTAGCACCCCAATTACATCAATAAATACCATGACAATACATTATTAGTACCCAAATTACAGCAATAAATAACCCCCCACACACACTCATACTACATCAATCCCCCCCACATTATAGCAACCGGCATCACCCCCCACATTACAGCATCACTCCCCACATTACAGCGTCCAGCATCACCCCCCACATTACAGCGTCCAGCATCACTCCCCACATTACAGCGTCCAGCATCACTCCCCACATTACAGCGTCCAGCATCACTCCCCACATTACAGCGTCCAGCATCACCCCCCACATTACAGAGTCCAGCATCACCCCCCACATTACAGCGTCCAGCATCACCCCCCACATTACAGCGTCCAGCATCACCCCCCACATTACAGCGTCCAGCGTCACCACCCACATTATAACAATACCCTCTCCTACTTATTAGCAATACTAAGCACCAAACACACTACAACATTGCCACCAGCACGCCACCCCATACTACAGCAATACCACCAATTATACAGACGCCACTGTAGGAAACAATGTTTTGCTTTTTTCAAATCTCCCACAAAATAGCAACTACGAACAGAGTACTTACACACACATATAGGTAACAGGTACCCTTTTCCCTCAATGAAATAGTAATGGCAGAATTTTCATGAATCATTCCACATGAAATAAAACTAACATATATCTAAAAAAAACATAACTATTGAATGATCAGTTGAACCCACACGGCCGCATTAAAAGTATTTCCATCTACAGCAAAATGTCAGAGAAAAATATTTTTGTTTTACTACAGTAATTGGATATGCGTCTTTTCTATTCATTTTAAATAACACAGTATATAAATTAAGGGGGATAGAGGAGGTGGGTGAGAAATAATTGGATGTGACCCATCATGATCCATCAGTTTGATTAGATAGGAAACATTTAGATTATTTACCTGGAGACGTCTACCCCCTTGACTCACAGGCAGGGCTGACAAGAGGAATTTTGGGCCCTGATACAGCAACTTCTTTGGGCTCCCATCATATTCAACAATGAAAAACTTGCCTTTGGCAGAAGTTCATATGATGCCACACCGTAGTGTGCCCAGTTCATATTATGCCACATCGTAGTGCCCCAAGGTCATATTATGCCACATAGTATTACCCTCAATTCATATTTGGTCATGCAGAAGTGCCCACAAATCATATTATGGCATAGTAGTGCCCCCAAAACATATACCATACAGTAGTGCCCACAAATCATATTATGTCACAACAGTGCCTCCAAATCATATTATGCCACAATAGTGACCCCAAATAACATTATGCCATAGTAGTGCCCCCAAATCATTAGTAAAGCTCAGACAAAAACTCATTCACAAATAAAAATTGGTACAGCATATCAGATTCTGAGTGTGAGTCCCAAGAGCAGCTTAATACATCATTTACAATGCAAACAAAAATAGATATATTGACATAATTACAGATAAAATTTATGACAAGCAATGTTTTTTCCTCTTAATTAAAAATCTCTGTACAGATAAATATGCAAAAAACATTACAGCGCAATAATGAGCAATACATAGTGTTAAACATTATTGGATACGCTGTAGTGTTCCCAGTTCAAGAAAGGATGGTTAAAAACATATTCCACACGAGCAAATATATGAACTTACCTGATTATGGCATCCTGTGTTCTGTTCTCCTACTGGGCACGCTGGGCGAGGAGGGATCAGCAGCTGTCAGCTCACACAGGCAGTGGGGAGCAGGAATAGAGGGCAGTGGTCGAAGCAGAAATTTAGGAGTGGGGGTATAGAAAATATAAGTGAATGGAGTATGAAGGCTTGATTTTTTATTGTCCCCTCTGTGCATTTCCATTCTTCATTACTACTTGTGTTTTATGATGGCTGCATCCCTGACATTCCCATTCTTAAGATGTCTCTCCCTTTACACTTTCTTTTACCTATGCCCCTGCACCACCTTCTCCGCTGTCTCTAACAAATCTTCCTGTACCACTTACTCCCCTGGCTCTCTCACACGTCTTCCTGCACCCTCTACCCCCCGGCTCTCTCACTCCTCTTCCTGCACTCCCTACCACCCTGGCTCTCTCACCCCCTCTCCCAGAACCCCCTTCCCCTTTGGCTCTCTCACCCCCTCTCCCAGCACCCCCTTCTCCTTTGGCTCTCTCACCCCCTCTCCCAGCACCCCCTTCCCCTTTGGCTCTCTCACCCCCTCTCCCAGAACCCCCTTCCCCTTTGGCTCTCTCACCCCCTCTCCCAGCACCCCCTGGCTCTCTCACCCCCTCTCCCAGAACCCCCTTCCCCTTTGGCTCTCTCACCCCCTCTCCCAGCACCCCCTGGCTCTCTCACCCCTTCTCCTAGCACCCCCTGGCTCTCTCACCCCTCTCACAGGACCTCTTCCCCTTTGGCTCTCTCACCCCCTTCGGCTCTCTCACCCCCTTTCCCAGCACCCCCTTCAGCTCTCTCACCCCCTCTCCCAGCACCCCCTTCAGCTCTCTCACCCCCTCTCCCAGCACCCCCTTCAGCTCTCTCTCCCCCTTTCTCAGAACCCCCTTCAGCTCTCTCTCCCCCTTTCCCAGCACCCCCTTCGGCTTTCACCTCCTTTCCCAGCACCCCCTTCGGCTCTCTCACCCCCTCTCCCAGCATGCCCTGGCTCTCACCCCCTCTCCCAGCACCCCCTTCGGCTCTCTCACCCCCTCTCCCAGCACCCCCTTCGGCTCTCTCACCCCCTCTCCCAGCACCCCCTTCGGCTCTCTCACCCCCTCTCCCAGCACCCCCTTCGGCTCTCACCCCCTCTCCCAGTATGCCCTGGCTCTCACCCCCTCTCCCTGCACCCCTTTCGGCTCTCTTACCACCTCTCCCAGCACCCCCTGGCTCTCACCCCCGCGACCCCCCCCCCCCCAGTAAATCGCGGACACCCCCCCCCCCGAAAATCGCGGCACCCCCGCGACCCCCCCCCCCCCCCCGAAAATCGCGGCACCCCCGCGACTCCCCCTAAAATCGCGGCACCACGCGACCCCCCCTAAAATCGCGGGCACCCCCCCGAAAATCGCGGCACCCCCGCGACCCCCCCTCCCCCCCGAAAATCGCGGCACCCCCGCGACCCCCTCCCCCCCGAAAATCGCGACCCCCCTCCTCTTCAGTAAAAGAAAAAACAAATTAAAAAAAAAAGTAAACTCACCAGTGTAACTGGCTGCACAGCATAACGGGGGAGGGAGCTGGGGAGCGCGCAGCAGAGGTGGCTGGTTCCTGAACCCAGCCACCAAGAAGACAGGGGGAGTCGGGCCGGCCCATATAGCCATCGGCCCTTCTGGCATTTGCCAGAAGTGCCAGATGGCCAGTCCGGCCCTGATCATCCTCATTATCATTTATTTATATAGTGTCACTAATAGCGCAGCGCTGTACAGAGAACCCATTCACATCAGTCCCTACCCTATTGGAGCTTACAGTCTAAATTCCCTAATATAGACACACACTCACACACAGACAGAGAGGGAGAGACTAGGGTCAATTTTGATAGCAGCCAATTAACCTAACAGTATGTTTTTTGGAGTGTGGGAGGAAACCACAGCACCCGGAGGAAACCCACGCAAACACAGGGAGAACATACAAACTTCACACAGATAAGGCCATTGTTGATATAAGTACTGGCTCTGCTTACCATTGTCCAGTCTAGTACATAACTGTATTAATGCTGTGAAATATTATTACTTTGAATGCCTTAAATATGCAAGAGCGCATTTGGGTAAGTTTATGCTAATAAAAGATATATGCACTTTTCTTGCCTACCCATACTATTTAATAACCACCAAAAATTAAGCAATATGTAAGCACTGCTTCCAGTTGAAATCAGTCTGTCTGTCTGTCTATCTATCTATCTATCTATCTTTCTATCTATCTATCTTTCTATCTTTCTATCCGTCTGTCTATCTTTAAAACTGAAAGACATCCATTAAACATACACAATGACAGCATATTTAGTGTGTAATTGATGCTAAAACACAATTCTCACTCTCCTAATATAGCTGATTTTTGACAATGAACTGCATTTTTCATGTGAAGCATTTGATGTCATAAAGATGTAAACCTCACAAAGCAATTCTGTCACTGGTCAGTTTGCTTGACAGACATCTGACTTTAAGGTACTAGCCAATGGAAACATGGTGACATGTAAATATGAAAGCACATTAGGACAAAATATGCAATAAGATAGAGGCAAAGGGAGATGGCTGCTGGGAATGTATTTCATTTATCCCAGAAAATCTTTAAATCTAAGTATTAATACTACGTTGATGTACTTTTGAAATTGGAGAGCTACTTTTTACTAAAAGTACATCTCCCTTATATAATTAAGTATAATGCAGACCTGCTCAAAAACTTAGTATAATTAAAGAAGTCTTATGCCATAAATGATGATGATGAGAGCTGCTTATGTGAATGTCTATAGTGGTTTTCTCTACCAGTGTCACTGTATTAGACAACTGTTATCAAACTTAGTAATAATGATGCATTAATCTGCCAATCAAGTGTGAAAGCTGGCTATGTGTATAGGCATAGTAAACACATATCATCATCATCCTCATTATCATTTATTTATATAGTGTCACTAATAGCGCAGCGCTGTACAGAGAACCCATTCACATCAGTCCCTACCCTATTGGAGCTTACAGTCTAAATTCCCTAATATAGACACACACTCACACACAGACAGAGAGGGAGAGACTAGGGTCAATTTTGATAGCAGCCAATTAACCTAACAGTATGTTTTTTGGAGTGTGGGAGGAAACCACAGCACCCGGAGGAAACCCACGCAAACACAGGGAGAACATACAAACTTCACACAGATAAGGCCATTGTTGATATAAGTACTGGCTCTGCTTACCATTGTCCAGTCTAGTACATAACTGTATTAATGCTGTGAAATATTATTACTTTGAATGCCTTAAATATGCAAGAGCGCATTTGGGTAAGTTTATGCTAATAAAAGATATATGCACTTTTCTTGCCTACCCATACTATTTAATAACCACCAAAAATTAAGCAATATGTAAGCACTGCTTCCAGTTGAAATCAGTCTGTCTGTCTGTCTATCTATCTATCTATCTATCTATCTATCTATCTATCTTTCTATCTATCTATCTTTCTATCTTTCTATCCGTCTGTCTATCTTTAAAACTGAAAGACATCCATTAAACATACACAATGACAGCATATTTAGTGTGTAATTGATGCTAAAACACAATTCTCACTCTCCTAATATAGCTGATTTTTGACAATGAACTGCATTTTTCATGTGAAGCATTTGATGTCATAAAGATGTAAACCTCACAAAGCAATTCTGTCACTGGTCAGTTTGCTTGACAGACATCTGACTTTAAGGTACTAGCCAATGGAAACATGGTGACATGTAAATATGAAAGCACATTAGGACAAAATATGCAATAAGATAGAGGCAAAGGGAGATGGCTGCTGGGAATGTATTTCATTTATCCCAGAAAATCTTTAAATCTAAGTATTAATACTACGTTGATGTACTTTTGAAATTGGAGAGCTACTTTTTACTAAAAGTACATCTCCCTTATATAATTAAGTATAATGCAGACCTGCTCAAAAACTTAGTATAATTAAAGAAGTCTTATGCCATAAATGATGATGATGAGAGCTGCTTATGTGAATGTCTATAGTGGTTTTCTCTACCAGTGTCACTGTATTAGACAACTGTTATCAAACTTAGCAATAATGATGCATTAATCTGCCAATCAAGTGTGAAAGCTGGCTATGTGTATAGGCATAGTAAACACATATCATCATCATCCTCATTATCATTTATTTATATAGTGTCACTAATAGCGCAGCGCTGTACAGAGAACCCATTCACATCAGTCCCTACCCTATTGGAGCTTACAGTCTAAATTCCCTAATATAGACACACACTCACACACAGACAGAGAGGGAGAGACTAGGGTCAATTTTGATAGCAGCCAATTAACCTAACAGTATGTTTTTTGGAGTGTGGGAGGAAACCCACGCAAACACAGGGAGAACATACAAACTTCACACAGATAAGGCCATTGTTGATATAAGTACTGGCTCTGCTTACCATTGTCCAGTCTAGTACATAACTGTATTAATGCTGTGAAATATTATTACTTTGAATGCCTTAAATATGCAAGAGCGCATTTGGGTAAGTTTATGCTAATAAAAGATATATGCACTTTTCTTGCCTACCCATACTATTTAATAACCACCAAAAATTAAGCAATATGTAAGCACTGCTTCCAGTTGAAATCAGTCTGTCTGTCTGTCTATCTATCTATCTATCTATCTATCTATCTTTCTATCTATCTATCTTTCTATCTTTCTATCCGTCTGTCTATCTTTAAAACTGAAAGACATCCATTAAACATACACAATGACAGCATATTTAGTGTGTAATTGATGCTAAAACACAATTCTCACTCTCCTAATATAGCTGATTTTTGACAATGAACTGCATTTTTCATGTGAAGCATTTGATGTCATAAAGATGTAAACCTCACAAAGCAATTCTGTCACTGGTCAGTTTGCTTGACAGACATCTGACTTTAAGGTACTAGCCAATGGAAACATGGTGACATGTAAATATGAAAGCACATTAGGACAAAATATGCAATAAGATAGAGGCAAAGGGAGATGGCTGCTGGGAATGTATTTCATTTATCCCAGAAAATCTTTAAATCTAAGTATTAATACTACGTTGATGTACTTTTGAAATTGGAGAGCTACTTTTTACTAAAAGTACATCTCCCTTATATAATTAAGTATAATGCAGACCTGCTCAAAAACTTAGTATAATTAAAGAAGTCTTATGCCATAAATGATGATGATGAGAGCTGCTTATGTGAATGTCTATAGTGGTTTTCTCTACCAGTGTCACTGTATTAGACAACTGTTATCAAACTTAGCAATAATGATGCATTAATCTGCCAATCAAGTGTGAAAGCTGGCTATGTGTATAGGCATAGTAAACACATATCATCATCATCCTCATTATCATTTATTTATATAGTGTCACTAATAGCGCAGCGCTGTACAGAGAACCCATTCACATCAGTCCCTACCCTATTGGAGCTTACAGTCTAAATTCCCTAATATAGACACACACTCACACACAGACAGAGAGGGAGAGACTAGGGTCAATTTTGATAGCAGCCAATTAACCTAACAGTATGTTTTTTGGAGTGTGGGAGGAAACCCACGCAAACACAGGGAGAACATACAAACTTCACACAGATAAGGCCATTGTTGATATAAGTACTGGCTCTGCTTACCATTGTCCAGTCTAGTACATAACTGTATTAATGCTGTGAAATATTATTACTTTGAATGCCTTAAATATGCAAGAGCGCATTTGGGTAAGTTTATGCTAATAAAAGATATATGCACTTTTCTTGCCTACCCATACTATTTAATAACCACCAAAAATTAAGCAATATGTAAGCACTGCTTCCAGTTGAAATCAGTCTGTCTGTCTGTCTATCTATCTATCTTTCTATCTATCTATCTTTCTATCTTTCTATCTATCTATCCGTCTGTCTATCTTTAAAACTGAAAGACATCCATTAAACATACACAATGACAGCATATTTAGTGTGTAATTGATGCTAAAACACAATTCTCACTCTCCTAATATAGCTGATTTTTGACAATGAACTGCATTTTTCATGTGAAGCATTTGATGTCATAAAGATGTAAACCTCACAAAGCAATTCTGTCACTGGTCAGTTTGCTTGACAGACATCTGACTTTAAGGTACTAGCCAATGGAAACATGGTGACATGTAAATATGAAAGCACATTAGGACAAAATATGCAATAAGATAGAGGCAAAGGGAGATGGCTGCTGGGAATGTATTTCATTTATCCCAGAAAATCTTTAAATCTAAGTATTAATACTACGTTGATGTACTTTTGAAATTGGAGAGCTACTTTTTACTAAAAGTACATCTCCCTTATATAATTAAGTATAATGCAGACCTGCTCAAAAACTTAGTATAATTAAAGAAGTCTTATGCCATAAATGATGATGATGAGAGCTGCTTATGTGAATGTCTATAGTGGTTTTCTCTACCAGTGTCACTGTATTAGACAACTGTTATCAAACTTAGCAATAATGATGCATTAATCTGCCAATCAAGTGTGAAAGCTGGCTATGTGTATAGGCATAGTAAACACATATCATCATCATCCTCAGGGCCGGACTGGGACTAAAAATCAGCCCTGGCATTTAAAGCACACAGGCCCACGTGGACTCCATGCACTATATTGTTGCACACTGATGCTGGCGCAGTACAACATGATGTAGTATGAGTGTGTGTGGGGGGGGAGGGGGTATTTATTTCTCCTAATGACCCTCAACATTACATTATTAGCACCCCAATTACATCAATAAATACCATGACAATACATTATTAGTACCCAAATTACAGCAATAAATAACCCCCCACACACACTCATACTACATCAATCACCCCCACATTATAGCAACCGGCATCACCCCCCACATTACAGCATCACTCCCCACATTACAGCGTCCAGCATCACCCCCCACATTACAGCGTCCAGCATCACCCCCCACATTACAGCGTCCAGCATCACCCCCCACATTACAGAGTCCAGCATCACCCCCCACATTACAGCGTCCAGCATCACCCCCCACATTACAGCAACCGGCATCACCCCCCACATTACAGCGTCCAGCGTCACCACCCACATTATAACAATACCCTCTCCTACTTATTAGCAATACTAAGCACCAAACACACTACAACATTGCCACCAGCACGCCACCCCATACTACAGCAATACCACCAATTATACAGACGCCACTGTAGGAAACAATGTTTTGCTTTTTTCAAATCTCCCACAAAATAGCAACTACGAACAGAGTACTTACACACACATATAGGTAACAGGTACCCTTTTCCCTCAATGAAATAGTAATGGCAGAATTTTCATGAATCATTCCACATGAAATAAAACTAACATATATCTAAAAAAAACATAACTATTGAATGATCAGTTGAACCCACACGGCCGCATTAAAAGTATTTCCATCTACAGCAAAATGTCAGAGAAAAATATTTTTGTTTTACTACAGTAATTGGATATGCGTCTTTTCTATTCATTTTAAATAACACAGTATATAAATTAAGGGGGATAGAGGAGGTGGGTGAGAAATAATTGGATGTGACCCATCATGATCCATCAGTTTGATTAGATAGGAAACATTTAGATTATTTACCTGGAGACGTCTACCCCCTTGACTCACAGGCAGGGCTGACAAGAGGAATTTTGGGCCCTGATACAGCAACTTCTTTGGGCTCCCATCATATTCAACAATGAAAAACTTGCCTTTGGCAGAAGTTCATATGATGCCACACCGTAGTGTGCCCAGTTCATATTATGCCACATCGTAGTGCCCCAAGGTCATATTATGCCACATAGTATTACCCTCAATTCATATTTGGTCATGCAGAAGTGCCCACAAATCATATTATGGCATAGTAGTGCCCCCAAAACATATACCATACAGTAGTGCCCACAAATCATATTATGTCACAACAGTGCCTCCAAATCATATTATGCCACAATAGTGACCCCAAATAACATTATGCCATAGTAGTGCCCCCAAATCATTAGTAAAGCTCAGACAAAAACTCATTCACAAATAAAAATTGGTACAGCATATCAGATTCTGAGTGTGAGTCCCAAGAGCAGCTTAATACATCATTTACAATGCAAACAAAAATAGATATATTGACATAATTACAGATAAAATTTATGACAAGCAATGTTTTTTCCTCTTAATTAAAAATCTCTGTACAGATAAATATGCAAAAAACATTACAGCGCAATAATGAGCAATACATAGTGTTAAACATTATTGGATACGCTGTAGTGTTCCCAGTTCAAGAAAGGATGGTTAAAAACATATTCCACACGAGCAAATATATGAACTTACCTGATTATGGCATCCTGTGTTCTGTTCTCCTACTGGGCACGCTGGGCGAGGAGGGATCAGCAGCTGTCAGCTCACACAGGCAGTGGGGAGCAGGAATAGAGGGCAGTGGTCGAAGCAGAAATTTAGGAGTGGGGGTATAGAAAATATAAGTGAATGGAGTATGAAGGCTTGATTTTTTATTGTCCCCTCTGTGCATTTCCATTCTTCATTACTACTTGTGTTTTATGATGGCTGCATCCCTGACATTCCCATTCTTAAGATGTCTCTCCCTTTACACTTTCTTTTACCTATGCCCCTGCACCACCTTCTCCGCTGTCTCTAACAAATCTTCCTGTACCACTTACTCCCCTGGCTCTCTCACACGTCTTCCTGCACCCTCTACCCCCCGGCTCTCTCACTCCTCTTCCTGCACTCCCTACCACCCTGGCTCTCTCACCCCCTCTCCCAGAACCCCCTTCCCCTTTGGCTCTCTCACCCCCTCTCCCAGCACCCCCTTCTCCTTTGGCTCTCTCACCCCCTCTCCCAGCACCCCCTTCCCCTTTGGCTCTCTCACCCCCTCTCCCAGAACCCCCTTCCCCTTTGGCTCTCTCACCCCCTCTCCCAGCACCCCCTGGCTCTCTCACCCCCTCTCCCAGAACCCCCTTCCCCTTTGGCTCTCTCACCCCCTCTCCCAGCACCCCCTGGCTCTCTCACCCCTTCTCCTAGCACCCCCTGGCTCTCTCACCCCTCTCACAGCACCTCTTCCCCTTTGGCTCTCTCACCCCCTTCGGCTCTCTCACCCCCTTTCCCAGCACCCCCTGGCTCTCACCCCCTCTCCCAGCACCCCCTTCAGCTCTCTCACCCCCTCTCCCAGCACCCCCTTCAGCTCTCTCACCCCCTCTCCCAGCACCCCCTTCAGCTCTCTCACCCCCTCTCCCAGCACCCCCTTCAGCTCTCTCTCCCCCTTTCTCAGAACCCCCTTCAGCTCTCTCTCCCCCTTTCCCAGCACCCCCTTCGGCTTTCACCTCCTTTCCCAGCACCCCCTTCGGCTCTCTCACCCCCTCTCCCAGCATGCCCTGGCTCTCACCCCCTCTCCCAGCACCCCCTTCGGCTCTCTCACCCCCTCTCCCAGCACCCCCTTCGGCTCTCTCACCCCCTCTCCCAGCACCCCCTTCGGCTCTCTCACCCCCTCTCCCAGCACCCCCTTCGGCTCTCTCACCCCCTCTCCCAGCACCCCCTGGCTCTCACCCCCGCGACCCCCCCCCCCCCAGTAAATCGCGGACACCCCCCCCCCCCCCCCGAAAATCGCGGCACCCCCGCGACCCCCCCCCCCCCGAAAATCGCGGCACCCCCGCGACTCCCCCTAAAATCGCGGCACCACGCGACCCCCCCTAAAATCGCGGGCACCCCCCGAAAATCGTGGCACCCCCGCGACCCCCCCTCCCCCCCGAAAATCGCGGCACCCCCGCGACCCCCTCCCCCCCGAAAATCGCGACCCCCCTCCTCTTCAGTAAAAGAAAAAACAAATTAAAAAAAAAAGTAAACTCACCAGTGTAACTGGCTGCACAGCATAACGGGGGAGGGAGCTGGGGAGCGCGCAGCAGAGGTGGCTGGTTCCTGAACCCAGCCACCAAGAAGACAGGGGGAGTCGGGCCGGCCCATATAGCCATCGGCCCTTCTGGCATTTGCCAGAAGTGCCAGATGGCCAGTCCGGCCCTGATCATCCTCATTATCATTTATTTATATAGTGTCACTAATAGCGCAGCGCTGTACAGAGAACCCATTCACATCAGTCCCTACCCTATTGGAGCTTACAGTCTAAATTCCCTAATATAGACACACACTCACACACAGACAGAGAGGGAGAGACTAGGGTCAATTTTGATAGCAGCCAATTAACCTAACAGTATGTTTTTTGGAGTGTGGGAGGAAACCCACGCAAACACAGGGAGAACATACAAACTTCACACAGATAAGGCCATTGTTGATATAAGTACTGGCTCTGCTTACCATTGTCCAGTCTAGTACATAACTGTATTAATGCTGTGAAATATTATTACTTTGAATGCCTTAAATATGCAAGAGCGCATTTGGGTAAGTTTATGCTAATAAAAGATATATGCACTTTTCTTGCCTACCCATACTATTTAATAACCACCAAAAATTAAGCAATATGTAAGCACTGCTTCCAGTTGAAATCAGTCTGTCTGTCTGTCTGTCTATCTATCTATCTATCTATCTTTCTATCTTTCTATCTATCTATCCGTCTGTCTATCTTTAAAACTGAAAGACATCCATTAAACATACACAATGACAGCATATTTAGTGTGTAATTGATGCTAAAACACAATTCTCACTCTCCTAATATAGCTGATTTTTGACAATGAACTGCATTTTTCATGTGAAGCATTTGATGTCATAAAGATGTAAACCTCACAAAGCAATTCTGTCACTGGTCAGTTTGCTTGACAGACATCTGACTTTAAGGTACTAGCCAATGGAAACATGGTGACATGTAAATATGAAAGCACATTAGGACAAAATATGCAATAAGATAGAGGCAAAGGGAGATGGCTGCTGGGAATGTATTTCATTTATCCCAGAAAATCTTTAAATCTAAGTATTAATACTACGTTGATGTACTTTTGAAATTGGAGAGCTACTTTTTACTAAAAGTACATCTCCCTTATATAATTAAGTATAATGCAGACCTGCTCAAAAACTTAGTATAATTAAAGAAGTCTTATGCCATAAATGATGATGATGAGAGCTGCTTATGTGAATGTCTATAGTGGTTTTCTCTACCAGTGTCACTGTATTAGACAACTGTTATCAAACTTAGTAATAATGATGCATTAATCTGCCAATCAAGTGTGAAAGCTGGCTATGTGTATAGGCATAGTAAACACATATCATCATCATCCTCATTATCATTTATTTATATAGTGTCACTAATAGCGCAGCGCTGTACAGAGAACCCATTCACATCAGTCCCTACCCTATTGGAGCTTACAGTCTAAATTCCCTAATATAGACACACACTCACACACAGACAGAGAGGGAGAGACTAGGGTCAATTTTGATAGCAGCCAATTAACCTAACAGTATGTTTTTTGGAGTGTGGGAGGAAACCACAGCACCCGGAGGAAACCCACGCAAACACAGGGAGAACATACAAACTTCACACAGATAAGGCCATTGTTGATATAAGTACTGGCTCTGCTTACCATTGTCCAGTCTAGTACATAACTGTATTAATGCTGTGAAATATTATTACTTTGAATGCCTTAAATATGCAAGAGCGCATTTGGGTAAGTTTATGCTAATAAAAGATATATGCACTTTTCTTGCCTACCCATACTATTTAATAACCACCAAAAATTAAGCAATATGTAAGCACTGCTTCCAGTTGAAATCAGTCTGTCTGTCTGTCTATCTATCTATCTATCTATCTTTCTATCTATCTATCTTTCTATCTTTCTATCCGTCTGTCTATCTTTAAAACTGAAAGACATCCATTAAACATACACAATGACAGCATATTTAGTGTGTAATTGATGCTAAAACACAATTCTCACTCTCCTAATATAGCTGATTTTTGACAATGAACTGCATTTTTCATGTGAAGCATTTGATGTCATAAAGATGTAAACCTCACAAAGCAATTCTGTCACTGGTCAGTTTGCTTGACAGACATCTGACTTTAAGGTACTAGCCAATGGAAACATGGTGACATGTAAATATGAAAGCACATTAGGACAAAATATGCAATAAGATAGAGGCAAAGGGAGATGGCTGCTGGGAATGTATTTCATTTATCCCAGAAAATCTTTAAATCTAAGTATTAATACTACGTTGATGTACTTTTGAAATTGGAGAGCTACTTTTTACTAAAAGTACATCTCCCTTATATAATTAAGTATAATGCAGACCTGCTCAAAAACTTAGTATAATTAAAGAAGTCTTATGCCATAAATGATGATGATGAGAGCTGCTTATGTGAATGTCTATAGTGGTTTTCTCTACCAGTGTCACTGTATTAGACAACTGTTATCAAACTTAGTAATAATGATGCATTAATCTGCCAATCAAGTGTGAAAGCTGGCTATGTGTATAGGCATAGTAAACACATATCATCATCATCCTCATTATCATTTATTTATATAGTGTCACTAATAGCGCAGCGCTGTACAGAGAACCCATTCACATCAGTCCCTACCCTATTGGAGCTTACAGTCTAAATTCCCTAATATAGACACACACTCACACACAGACAGAGAGGGAGAGACTAGGGTCAATTTTGATAGCAGCCAATTAACCTAACAGTATGTTTTTTGGAGTGTGGGAGGAAACCACAGCACCCGGAGGAAACCCACGCAAACACAGGGAGAACATACAAACTTCACACA